>NC_142814.1:34570659-34748159 GCF_049724085.1 Artemia sp. Qi Xiang Cuo | reverse complement strand
TTTTTCAAGATGCGAGTTGTACAAGCGATGACGGCCATACAATGGTTTTATTATTCGCAGGTGAGCTAAGCCACGTATAATTACAGCTTTTAATTTTTTTTTTTTTTTTTTTTTTGCTGGTCGGTTTGTTTCTTTTTTTCTTTTTAATAGTTCGACCTAGTAAATAACTGGGAGCGTGCTTTTGTGTCGTCAAAAGATGACTTTAGTGTCATTTGAATATCAATCTGGTTGACCGATGCACAGAGGTTAATTTTCCAAAATTATTTGCCAAAATAATTTTCATGATTTTGACGTGTTTTAATTCAAAAAAATACTCACAGATAATAAAATATGAATATTGAACAGTTTTCGACCAATATGGAAAAAAGTATAGTGAAGTAAAAAAGAATGTAAAATTTCACGATAACTCTCTTCAAGATTATCCTGTACATCAATATTGGTAAATACTTTCTGGAAAAATTTGGTGTTCGCCCGAAAGACCTCAGGTGAACATTTTTGTATCTTCCTTTTACCGAATTCCCTTAAACCAGAAATATGTAGGTCTGAGAAAACCAGTAAAATACGAAACACTTTCAATATTATCCAACCGTGAAAGGTGCTTTCACATTGCTACGTCATGCCTTTCACACTGCCTTATGCGTCTTATGTAACCTTTCACATCAAGAAGTTACGTTATGTTTTGGTCGTTATGTTCTCTTACGTTCGACGTAACGTAGGATTTTTACATAGCATAACGAACATAGAAAATAGAGTCGGGCTCTATTTTTACGTTACGTTACGCAAAAGTTTCAAGCTTTGTGGGATAAATGGACTCCCTTGATGAAAAAATAATTGACTTTGTCAAACAACGTCCTTTTTTGTACGATAAAAAGCAGATGGACTATAAGGACTCTGCAAAGAAGCTAAACGCTTGGTCTTCATTTGTTGAGAAAATCAACAAAGAATGTGGAAGAACTTTTCTTGGTAAGTTTCTTTGCTACTTTTCATAGGCAAAACTGGTTTAAGAAATGCTTTTGGGGGAGGTAGAAACCCCAGTTTTATGACTGGTTGCCACCTACATAATGTTCGTTTTCCTTTCATTTCCTTTGTTTCAGTATCTACATAGGCTAGTACTCTTTGTACCTTTAAAGCCTAGTAAAAGAGCCTTGGAAGGTGATTCCATCATAGCTCACAGTTATTATGGTGGTAAAGGTGCAGTGTAGCTCCCCCTGTAGTATAGGGTGCAGAGGCCCTACAAATAGAACTGCAATATACAGTAAGAAGTGTGTTGTTTGCATTCTGCTTCTACTGGATTTTTGCTGCAATCTGTGCAACTTTAAAACCCAATTGATTTAATAATATACCATTATAAATAAGCTCTTTTTATCCGGGGGAGCTACACTGCACCTTTACCAAAGTTTTTTTTCAGCTGTGATGGAAATCACAGATTTGCCCTCAGTCTTTGGATTTTGTCTTTTTGCCATTGGATACTAGAGCAAAAATACCTTATAAGCAAACCTGCATGCCAAAATGCCACTTTTATCTCCCTGGCTTTTCAAGATAGAGTAAATTGCTGCCATTTGATTGATTTTTTTAAACTTCTGTAAGTGACCACTGATTTCAATATTGTACTATATTATAATGCAACGCTGAATACAAATAGGTATTAACATCAGTGGCATAAATTCAAGCCCCTAAAGTAATAACATGCTTAGACAATGAGTAGCTCTGTACTTCTTTATGATGCTATAAATGACAAGTTTTAAGTTTAGTAGATCAACATGGAGATCAATGTTTTGCAATAAATAAACTTAGTAGCCTATGCCAAAGCTTTTCAAATTGCAAATCCAGATTGTATCCATAGCTCCTAGAAGATTAGTGGTTATATCTAAATCACAGATTTGCCCTCAGCCTTTGGATTTTGTCTTTTTGCCATTGGATACTAGAGCAAAAATACCTTATAAGCAAATCTGCATGCCAAAATGTCACTTTTATCTCCCTGGCTTTTCAAGATAGAGTAAATTGCTGCCATTTGATTGATTTTTTTTAAACTTCTGTAAGTGACCACTGATTTCAATATTGTACTATAATATAATGCAACTCTGAATACAAATAGGTATTAACATCAGTGGCATAAATTCAAGCCCCTAAAGTAATAACATGCTTAGACAATGAGTAGCTCTGTACTTCTTTATGATGCTATAAATGACAAGTTTTAAGTTTAGTAGATCAACATGGAGATCAATGTTTTGCAATAAATAAACTTAGTAGCCTATGTAAGTTATTAGTAACTTACAGATATTTCTTTCATTGCAGTTGAGGACCTGATGAAAAGATGGACCGGCCTTCGGGAAAGATATTCTAGGATCAAGAAAAACTTGAAACCCCCAAGTGGATCTGGTCTAGCAGATGTCGACATAAAGCCGGGAGAGGTAAAAATGCTGATTGCGATGGATTTTTTGAAAGATGTGATTGTGCCTAGAAATAGAAAAACCTTCAGCAATGTTAATCAACCTAAGCCAATGATGACTGATTATACTGACGAGATCCAGCCATATGCTTCAAGTGATACTCAAGGAGAAGTTACCGAAATAGAATCTGATAAAGAGATTGAACGTACTTTCATTATTTATTCCCCAGAAGATTTATTACAGGAAAGTTGCGATCCAGGGTCTGCTAACTTGTCGAAAGAGGAGAACCTACCAAAGGAATTCCCAGTATCACCTGGTCCTGTTCCTAATGTTAAGAGAAAGAGATCAGGAGTCAGTACTTCTTCTAAAGTGAAGGAAGACAGCAGTGAGCTAGAGGAAACCCTGAAGAACTACCTTGTTGAAAAAATGTCTTCAAAGAGAAAGAAAGATGACACAAGTGGTCCCACTTCAGATCCAGATTTCATGTTCCTTCAGTCGATCTTACCCCATTTCAAGCAAGTGGCGCAGGAAGACAAACTGGACTGTCAACTTGAGATTCTGAGTATCATCAGGAATTATAGAAAGAAAAATACATTGCATACAGAATGAGCTTCTTTTGTAATTGAAGTTACCTTTTTCATATATATTTTTGTAAACGAGATTGAAATAATGTTAATAACCTTTCTGAGGGTACAAGCACCAGAAATGATAAATATGGCTGCAACTGGCACTATTCCTTTTTAAAATGAACAGAGGTGGATTGAAATGCTTAACCCTGATGCTTTTCAATTCTATTTCATAGAGAACAAATTTACTTACTATGAAAGGAAGGTAGATTTCAAATATATCTAGCTAAGATACACAGTTGTTTAGTAGAAGAGCAAGCATTGAAATAACATTAAATTGCAGAAAGTTAAACGATAAAAATTGTAAATGTTCAAAGTTAGGTTACTCAAAGTTAAATCGAGAGTTGACGCAAACCCATCGCACATAAACCTTCAAGTATGAAACTAACCCCGTTAAGTAATTATACGTGTGTGGTTTGGGTGGGGGCCCAGCCCCCCCCCCAACATTTTGAGACCACCAAATTATAAATCACCATACCCGATACTCAATTGCTGAATTCAACTCGTTGACCACCTCACCCCAAAAAAAAATTCAGGTAATAAAATCGTGGACAATTCAAAAATAATTGCTTTATTATAACCGAACATAAAATTGTAATGTATTTTTTAATAATTGGCATTCTAGGAAGGAGGGTAATCTAACTTTGTTCCTTAAGGCTAAAGCTTCCATTCATTTTCAGGAACATTCAAGGGGTTTTCAGTTTTCTTAAGAGGTTTTACACTGCTAACTGACAGAAATGTAAGTAAATTGTTTACACTTTTTGCTATCTTGAAAAGGGGTTAGGTTAGGAAAATTAAACTATCAGTTATGAATCCAGGGCCAAAACCATACTTTGGAAAGGTATTACCAAGCTTCCACATTAACGATCTTATGATTTCTAAGTCTTGGATTATAAGTCAGGGGAAAAAAGAAAACACTAAGACCATAAAATCCTTCATGTATAAATTAAAATAAAATTTAATTATTAGCCGGCATTACCATAGTTTTTAAACATAATTTTTACAAAATACAATATTCGTTATACAAGTACTTTGTACATTTTGCCCCCCCCCCCCCAAGACCGTTGTGGAATAAAATTCTACTTTAGCTACTTTTGGCTGCCTTGAGAATGAGCTAGGTTCAGAAATTGAATTTTTGAAGGATGGATGGATCTACAGGCTGAATTAAGTCCCAGGATGGTATTTTGGAGTACCTACCTTTACTCCTTCTCTCTCTAGAGGGTCCTGAAATTTGCCTACATGACAGGTCTATAATTATTGAACTTTAGACAAGACAACATTTTACCTTAATCAACTTGAGATTCTGAGTATCATCAGGAATTATAGAAAGAAAAATACATTGCATACAGAATGAGCTTCTTTTGTAATTGAAGTTACCTTTTTCATATATATTTTTGTAAACGAGATTGAAATAATGTTAATAACCTTTCTGAGATTATTCTTTGCTTTAATTCTTTGTTGCAGTCATCCATAAACAGTTTACAAAATTAATTAAAGGAAAAAAAAAGTAAAATATCGGGACTAATCAAAATGAGCCTTGAAATGCCCTCTGCATTTGTCCTCTCACTGAACCAGCTTCAGTCATGAAATAGTCTGCCAACTTGTCTCGTAGGTTTCGGGTAGGTCTTGAGCTGTGGTTGCTAGTGGCCAGGCGTATATCTCCCAAGCCATCAGATGATGCTGAAGAGCTACCTTCAGGAGTGACACCTCTATTGACAATAAGGAAATTGTGAAGGCAGATTGCTGTCAGCACAATTTGACAAACTTTTTCTCTCTGGGCTATTATCTCTGTTCTAAATATGCGAAATCTTTGTGATAGAAGCCCAAAACTGTTTTCTATTATCCTCCTGACCGAGTTTAATCGATAATTAAATATCCTCTGTTGATCATTCAGTTTTTTGCCAGGATATGCTCTCATTATGTATGGTTTCAGTGAAAACGCTTCATCACCAATCAAGAAGTGGGGAAAAGCTATATCTGAGCCTGGTAGCAATTTGTTTGCAGGAAACTGTATGCTTCCGTTTTCAATGGCTTTTCCCAAATCTGATCTTGCAAATATGCCACCATCGCTTTCACTGCCATAGGCGCCTACATCAGTAAAGCTGAATTTATAACTGGCATCACAGACAGCCAGTAGTACAAGGCTATGGAAACCTTTGTAGTTGAAGTCCAGAGATCCACCTTCGTTTGGACACTGCATCCTTATGTGCTTCCCATCTATTGCACCTACACAATTTGGAATTTTGTATTTCTTCAGAAAATCGTCTGCAATTTTTTCCATTTGACTTGTTGAGGGTGGTTGCAGGTAAGTTGGTGACAGACTATCAAAAACAGCCTTTAAAGTTTCACTTAGAATTCCACTATCTGTAGAGATTCCCAGACGGAAGTCGTAATGCAATGAAGTCATGGAGGCTCCTGTTGCCAGGTACCTCAAAGTTAGTGCCAGCTTGACTTCAGGAGAAATAGCTCTTCGAAAGTTTGTATCCTGCTTCCGAATTTTATCTTTGACTTGCTCAAATATGTCAAGGTATTCACTTCTTGAAAAACGGGTAAAATTAAAAAACTTTTCTTCATCATCACACAGAATCATGTCTTGTAGAAGGTTCAACTGTCCAAATGCATCTCTGTTTTCAGATGTAAAAATAGGTCTGACCCAATAGTCTCTTTTCTTTTTCTTCTTTGGGCTTTTTCCTTTTACACACAAAAGAGCTGCAGAAAGCATCAAAATTTCATCATCAGAGCTGCTTGAGTCTTCACCGTTCCACATATTGCTAGTTCAAAAAAAACCGCCACTGCTGCTGCTGATAGTGACGAAATTATGGATTTTTATGTAGAGGCTTATGGGTTTGTATGTGAAAGTGGACGTAATAGTGTGAAAAGGGCTCCATAACTTAAGAGACGTAACGTAACTTAACGACATAACGTAATTTCTTACGTAGCAATGTGAAAGCACCTTAAAACTTGAAGTGAAATAAACGGAAATCTCTTCTCAGTTGGAGCTTTCTGGTGATAAATAAAAAAAAACGTGTTTTTTTTAACTGAAGGTAAAGAGCAACATAAAAACTTAAAATGAACAGAAATTGTTACTTAAATGAGGGAGGTTGCTCCTCCTCAACACCTCGCTCTTTACGCTAAAGTTTCTTAGTACTTTTAAAAAGTTCTTCTTCTTGTTCTAATTTAAAGAACCTTGTGTTTCAGAAGTCTTTCTTAAAGAATTGGGACAAAATTCAAATTTTAGACTACATATAGAATACAAACTGTTATAAATGACCAATATTAATACGCCATTATGAAAAAAAAATACCTTTTAGTAGTTTGAAATGACAAAAGTATCGTGTCAAATCAGAAGATATTTTCTTCTGGCCATTTTTTAAATTAAAATGACGCTTTCAAATTTACTATATTAAGAATATCTTCTGCAGGGCTTTCAACCATAACGGGAGGAAATGCCAATAAATGGTTTACTAGTTTACAAGTAAGGAGTGACTCGACTCAATAGTAACCAAAACTCTAAAAAAAGGAATTTTGATACCAATAGACACGTCAAAAGAATTAGATTTTTAGGCTGATGTCAAATATATAAGTTTCATAAAGTACAGTCATAGAATCTTCAGTACCCTTAAAAGTCATAGAATCTTAATGAAAATCGTGCCATCAGATTCAGCATATCAGAGAACCATATTGTAGAGGTTTCAAGCTTACATCTGTTAAAATGTGGAATTTTGAATTTTTGTCAGAGGAAAGATCAGGGATGCGTTTTATTTTTATTTCTTTAGGGGTGATCATATCGTCCCAGTGTTCCTCAAATATCGTGAAAGGGCTCATTCGAACTGAAATTATAACTTCCCTTTACAAGTGATCAAAAAATTAGAGGGTAACTAGGCCCCCTCACACGCTCATTTTTTCCCAAACTCACCCGATCAAAATTTTGAGATAGCCAATAGTCAAAAAATCTAATAACCATGTCTTTGAGATGACTTAATCCACCAGAGTCCTCGGGGGAAAGGCTGAAAGCTATGAACTTTGCCTATAGTTTATACATAGTATTAGTTATTGGGAAGTATACAGACGTGTTCAGGGGGGATTTTTCTGGTGGTGGTGGGAGGGGGGGTACGTGGGAGTATCTTTCCATTGAGAAATTTTTCATGGGGGAATGGAATTTCCCATGAAGGGGCTTCCGGGTTTGTCAGCATTATTCAAAAAACGATTAGAAAATAAAAAACAAGTTTTTTCAACTGAAAGTAAGGAACAACACTAAAACTTGAAACGAATAGAAATTATTGTATATATGAGAGGGTTCGCCCCCTCGTCAATACCTCGATCTTTGCACTAAAGTTGTTTTTAGTACCTTCTAAAGATCTATTTATTCTAATTAAACGGCCTTTGTGATTCAGGGCTCATTTTTAAAGAACTTGAACAAAATTCGAGCTTCAGCGTAAAGAGCGAGGGGGCGAACTCCCTCAAATACGTAATAATTTCTGTTCTTTTTTTAAGTTTTAATGTTGCTCCTTGCTTTCATTTGAAAAAACTTGTTTTTTGTTGTTGTTTTTTTTAATTGGGAGGAAAGGATGGACTTCCTCTGCTTGTACATTAACTGGAATCCCAAAATAAGTGGAAGGACTGTTTACAGTTGTCTCCCTCATCCCTTTGCTCTTTCCATTAAGCATTTAATTGTGCTTTCATGTTACAAATCCCATTTTCAAAATTTAATTGATTATCACGATGTTTCACGAATGAATATATTCAATTTGGTCTATTTCCTTAAATTCTGGCTTTCAGCAAGAGTAGAAATGGGTAAATTTCCAGTTAGAATCTTTTCAACAACAACAAATCAATCAAAGCTAGCAATTGAGAAAGTTACATTTTTGTTGAACTTTAACAGTCTTCCATTACAATACTAGTAAGTTCACCGCAATTATGCCATCAAAAAGCTAGGATTAGCCTACTAAGGCCTTAAAATATGGACTTTTTTGAGGCTTCAACGTCACGTAAACAAATACCCTATTAGACAGCCATGGGTTGAAAAAAAAAAAACAACCAACACGGTTTCAATACATTATCTTCACCCCTTTTGCCATTTGGTATGGAAGAAAGAGGTGGTAGCGAAAAATTAAAATGAACTAGAAATAAAAATGGGGAAAAACATGACGTACGACAAACATGAAAAATTATCACGATTTATCACAAATTAATACATTCAATTTGGTGTAATTCCTGAGCTTGTGGTATTCAGTAAGACTGGAAATGGCTAAACTTCCAGTTAAAATCTTTTGAACTACAGAGGACTTTTTTGAGGCTTCAACATCTGACATGAAGCTGTCATCGCCCAAATTAATTACGCCTTGTCGTCGCCTAAACTGAGCAAATCTCGAAATATTGTAAACTGAAAGTATCTTGAACGCACTAGTAGAAATAAATCATAAAAATAATAAAAAAAAATCCAGAAGCTATAATTTGAGCCTGAAAATTTTTGAAAAGGAGTAATACTACTACCATCAATTCCCTAAGCCACCTAAGACCAAAACAGCCGCAGACACTTTTCTATTCCAATCGATTTGAAGCTTCCCTCTTTTCACCTTCCCAAGAAACATCTTCCTTTAAGAGACTTAGTTTCTTCAAGTCCTTTAAAAACCATTGCTAATCCCCTATATACCTTTTGTTAATGGAAACAATTGGTTTCATTGTGGTTTCTGAAGTAAAACCTTGCAATTCATAGTAATTGAAAATTTTAAATATGTTTTGAAAAAAACGGTAAATTTAGGAAGAATATCCATTTGAAGCATCTTTAGGAACGGTAGCAATGATTTGGAGAAATTTGAATAGCAATAATTTATTAGAAAAACAAACCTATAGGAATTTCGAAAGATGGCCCCGATCCGGACAAAACTGGTATGGGATTGACATGAAAACAGTACCATTGCGATAATATAGCCAAAAACTTCAATCGAGAGGATTCCAGTATCATGAGAAACAACGTAAATTACTTTATAGCATGGGAAGCAATGACGTGTCTCCTATTTTATTATTCTTCTCCGTCTTTATTTGTTACCAGTCATGTGGCAATGAACCGCCACAGAACAATGTTGTAGGTTTCGTATGAAAGGAAATGATTATATCGAGTGTTTGTTGTAATTAACAAAATGTAAAAAAAGAAAAACTGTATTTTTTTGCACGAGATGAAGTACCACATATACATTTCTTTTTAAAGGGATTTGATCTTGCAATTGATTGATATCCTTACCAAACTTCTTGAAATATCGTCATGTTTAATTTTAAGATGGCGTAATATAGTACAGGCAAACTAGCCACAAATATGGGTCAACCCCAAACAAATAGCAACAGAAATTATTTTTATACCATGTTGTATAGAAATCTGCCAACGTTGATTCTGCTAGAGATTTAGCCCTAAAAATCATTGACTCTATGTCTGGAAAGCTGGTCACTGATTTTGTATTTCGACGAAAACATTAGGCAGTTCAAATTACTACAAAGCAGAATCCAGGTGGAAATTGCAAAACACTGGACCCTGCCCTCTTTTTGCAGTTTCATCACGCTAGCAAAGAGGATCAATCTCACGGAATCTGATTACTTTTAACACGAACTGTGTTCCTACCCGGCATCACTTTTTGACAATTCTTGCTTGCTCTGGTCTCTGAACAAGCCAGAGTTTGCCAAGGCTATAGCACAGGCTTACAAGCTTGAGGAGTACTCTACTCCCCCTCCCAAGGGCATTCGATATATCATCGGCGGTGGAGCTCTTCTGTACATAATTCCATGGGCCAAAAATGAACGATACTCCGAAGTCCTTGACCATTATGGTACTTACAAGACCCAAAAGTATCCTTCTGCCACTATTGTGTTTGACGGCTACGATGGCGAAGTTACCATAAAGGATATGGCCCAGTCGAAGAGAAGTCGTATAATCGGCCATGAGATCTTCTTCACAGCAGATATGCAGCTGAAGATAAAAAGGATGAGTTCTTGTCCTGCAAGAAAAACAAGGTCAGGTTTATCTGTGCGTTGGCTGTTTATCTCCGAGGGCTTCGTCATAGTCCAGGTACCAGGTGATGCAGATGTCCCAATTGTGCAAACTGTTGATTCATCCCTGTATTACGACACTGCCGTCATTGGAGATGATACTGATGTTTTGGTTCTATTTTGTTATCATGGTGACCTATCAAGCAAGAAACTATTCTTTACACCTGAGCCGAAGTCAAACAAAGCTCACCAAATATGGGATATTGAGAAATTGAAAGATAAGCTGGGCCAAGAGACATGCCATCTGATTCTTTTTTGCTCACGCCATCTTAGGCTGTGGTTCTACTTCACGGATCCACAGTGTGGGAAAAGGTAATGCTCTGAAGAAGCTAACGACAGATGCCGATTTTCGTACATCAGTTACAGTTTTCATGCTGAAGTCAGCTTTGAAGGAGGAAGTAAGGGTTGCTAGAGAAGACGCTTTGCTCATGATATATGGGTCATCAAAAGGGGGAAACCTGAATGACTTCGCAGGGAGGTTTTTAAAAATAAGGTGACGAATGCTAGCACGTTCATCCACCCACAACAGTTACCATCAACCTCTGATGGGGCTAAATTCCCCAGCTACAGGGTTTTAAACCAAGTTCAGGTATGGAGTGAAGATCCTGATTCTGAAGTTAAAGCCGAGGAATATGGTTGGAAAAATAAAGATGACTTCTTGTATACATTTACTACTGACGTCTAGCCAGCACCTCGTATGCTCCCAAAAATCGTGAAGTGCTCCTGTCAACTTGAATGCAACTCAACGGGATATAGCTGCCTTAAAAACGGCTTAGCTTACCTTGCAGCGTGTAAAACGTGAAAAGGGACAGCATGTTCTAACTCTCTAAGAATTGAAAACTATAACGATGAGGGGAACGTTGAAGCTTAGATATCTGAATCAAAAGAATAAGTTGTGAATACTAGTCGGAGTTTGATTCTGTCTTTCAAATGTTTGTGAAATTGATTCGATAATTTTGTAAGTTGTGAAGACTAGTCAGTGTGTTCATAATAGTTTATTCTAAGAGGGATTTTGAATGTCGGCCACTTAAAACTAGTTTCATAGATGATTTCTCTTTTCTAATATTTTTCATGTTTTAATAAAAATTTTGCAATCAGTTTTTTTAGGCCTACCCATCAGGTAATGGAGCCAGCGACGATCAGATTCGGGCTAACTAGTTATTAGATCTCAAAACCGACAATTTAGACTGCGAAAGATAGTCTGGTGAGTCTTGTGGTCACGACCACAAAACTCGTAAAGATCTTATATAGATGATTAAGAAACTTTTTTTTATATACTGTACACCAAATTTGACTCGATTTTCGCACTCATCGCGTCTTTTTACATCGGAACGACAATTCAGTTCAAGAAAAACGAACAATTGGCGGTACTTAAGTTTTTTGTTAGGAAAGTGAGAAAACTGACACGATACGCAAAAAAAAAACTAGTTTTAAGTTGATCTAGAACTTCAAACTTTGGATATGTTGTTCAGCTTTTTTTTTCTCTACGATATTGTGTAAAAATCATTTCTGATGTAATTTGTTTTTACCAACAATCGCCGAATTGGGGGACAATAAGTGCTAAAAGAAACATGTCAAATGAAAATGAGAAAGTGCATATTGATGAATACGAAACGGGTTTTCTAGTAGACACTACATCAGGTTAATTTGATTTTTGGGCTCAGCTCATCATTTTATGTCAGAATAATTGCCTTCTGATAGTATTATGCGCGGCGGAAAAACTTTCCTGTATTATTGCCGGAGATATGAACTCTAACCTTTCTGATGCTAATGATCCGAGAAGTTAAATCCTGCTCGCAGCCTGCCCGATTCTGTAAGTACTGAGAAACAGAGTAGACTTCACATATGTGCATAATTCCGGTTCCACGTCCTCGCTCGACTTTCTGCTCTGCTTTCCCGACTTGAGGACTCGCGGTGACTGTGAGGTTGATATAGGCTTCAGTGTTTCTGATCACCTTCCAGTGGCTAATACCTTCATTATTAATGACCTCTTGAATAATGCTCCAAATGATACTCCAAAGGAGAAAAAGTGGTTCCATAAGACTGAATGGCAAAACGATAATTTAGCCCTTTTCTGGTTTGTGTGTAACGGAATCCTGGAAAAGATTAAAGTCCCTTTCCAGCTACTACGCCAAAGCTCGTCGATTACATGTGATTAGAAACAAATACTTCTAAATATCTACTGTAGTGAAATAACCCACGCCTTGCGCTGTGCAGAAAAAAAACCAGCGGTTCCTATCCGTAAAGTGAGAATTGGGTCAGAAGTTCCAGGATGGTCGGAAAACCCAACTTTGGTTAATGCGTGTCAACAAGCTAAAATGTGGTATAGTTTGTGGATTGATTCGTGGCATCCTAAACAAGGCGTCGCAAACAGTGTTCGATTGTATACAAAGCGACAGTTCTCCAAATGTCTTGCCTTGTGTCGCTCTCGTGTGATTGATGAAAACAGTGAATCGCTACGAGTCGATCCAAATAAAATTTGGAAATTCATCAAGAAAAATCGATCTGCAAAAGCGCCCAGTAACGAATCCGCCCCTAGTGAAAGTGAATGGAATAGTTGTTTCACGGGCGAGTTTGCTTCACCTGATCCGAATTGGAGTTCAAGTTTGAGAGGGATCTTGATCTCTGTTTAGAATCTTTGGAACCGGTTCTTGGCTACGCAGTGAGTGTGTCAGATGTTTGTTCGGCTATCCTTAAACTAAAAAAGAAGTACTCTAAGGGAGTAGATTATATTTGTGTTATGCATCTGATTTACGATAGTGAACTGTTAACAGTACATCTAGCACTTATGTTCCAAAGGATTTTAAGTTGCTGTCTAGCGCCAGATATTTTTTGAACCGGTGTATTTACCCCTGTCATCAAGAAAGGTAAAGACCCATCTGAATGTTGTTCTTACCGCCCGATAACCGTTGATCCCGTTTTTTTTTTTTTTAATTTATGGAGTTATTAGTTATTAAGGAGATAAAGTATGTTTGTAGAATGCCATATTCTCAGTTCGGTTTCAAGAGAAATATTAGCCGCGAGCACGTGCATAACCTATTGTCTAATGTTTTGTTGGATGCAGATGCTCAAGGAGAAACCGTGGCACTTGCAGGCCACGACGTCCGCAGGGCTTTTGATTCGGGTATCCGGGTAAATTGATGGAATTATTAGTTATTGGGGAGATAAAGTATGTTTGTAGTACGCCAGATTCGCAGTTCAGTTTCAAGAGAAATATTAGCCGCGAGCACGTGCATAACCTATTGTCTAATGTTTTGTTGGATGTAGATGCTAAAGGAGAAACCATGTTACTTGCAGGCCACGACGTCCGCAGGGCTTTTGATTCGGGTATCCATGCACATCTGCTTGTCTCTGCGTTTAAGAGAGGTCTTGACAGATCTATAATTGCTACAAATAGGAACATGTATCTTAATTGAAGGTTAGAGTAAGGTTGGTAATAAACCAGAGCCCGACTGTATCCAATTTCCTCATACCAGTACGGAAAGGTATTCGCCAAGGGGCTTTATCATCACCACCTCTTTATAATAACAGTATCATCGAGGCTCAGAAGCCGGTGAAAACGTGCTTCATTTTTTGTGGAATTGATTTGTCTCTTGTTAATTATGACGATCACATTTTAAATCTGAGTAGATCCTTCAGTGGCATAGAGAGTAATTTCAGAGTTTTGTCTAATGAATATTCTAACATAGGCCTAGAATTCAACTCCAGCAAAAGCGAGGTGGTCGTCTTTAATTGTCGTAAGAAGGAGTCGGCGCCTGTCATATTTGCACTAGGTAGTAATACAGTTACTGCAACAGCGTCAATGACTTACCTTGGTTTGTCAATTGGGTCTAATCTCAAAGCTACCCGGTCCTGTCTAATAAATTTTGATCTGAGTCCTTTTTAAGAGCTATGGATTTTTATATCTCTTAACATTGGACGTGATCGTCTTTTACTAGGTTGCTAGCTACCGCTGCAACCCGGATGATTTCAAACAGAAAGTCCGAAAAGCATATGGGGTGATTTTATTATGCAAATGCCTATATAACCGCCGCATTCTAGCACGGATCTTCAACTCCTTTGCCACCCCTCATATCTTTGCTTTGTCATCTTTCTAGTCTTTGTTTACTTTTGATGATAAAAAAACAATCTGTACAGTGTTCTATAAATTTGCAAAATATCTGCTTAGCCTTCTCCCTGGCGAAGAAACCGCCAGATTTCAGCACGTTACGGACTCGATGACCCCTTCGTCGTGATCGCAACCAGGAGGGAAACGTTCTTGAAATTTGTAGACCCAACGCATAGTATGTATGAAGCAATAGTCAGCAATGTGTAATGGTTGTCTTTTTATGTAAATAGTTTCGCCATTGGTTTTTTGTTGTTTTTTTAGTTACTGAAGTATTAATTTAAGTTGTTCGTTTGTTCGATCTGTTTTGTTGTATTCCTTTCATTTACTCTCTACTCCATTTTTACTTTTTTATATTGTTAAAGATGGGTAATAAAAATCATTCATTCATTCATTCAGTATGATGAAAAAGAGGCCATAACGCTGAGAAGGGTAAAATCACATGTTGATGATTATGCAACTTTTTCTGGTCCACTCTAGACCAAATTTGCTTTCATCTTCGGTTTCAGCTCTTTATTTTACACGAGGACGGTACTTCATATACGGAAAAATGAACATTTACTGACAGTTCATTTATTGTAGAAAAAACTTAAAAAATTGACACGAAAAGCAAAAAAAAATAGTTTTGCGTCGACCTAGAATGTGCAACTTTGGATATGTTGTTCAGCTTTTTTTCTCTACAACATGGTGTAAAAATCATTTATGTTGCAATTTGTTTGGGGTCAAACTTTAGTTTGCCTTTACTAATATACGGTAAATTGTGCAGGTCATATTGAATATGACGACAGTTATAATTGAATATGGTGGATATGACGTTATATTGAAACATAAATATTGATCCAAAACAATGTGACGTCATTTGCCGTGATGTCATTTACTATATATAAAAGGATGGAGAAACTAAAGTGATCTCATTAGTAACATATATTGCTAACACACACAAACATCTAATTATGAAGCTTTGCAGAAAATCAATTGAAGTTGATGGACCTGGAGCTGTTGACCTAATTCCTGAAGATGCAGAAGACATGTGGCAAGTCTACAACCTGTTGTCTGAGCGGGACTTTATAACGGCATCTACTGTAAGAAAGGTGCAGACTGAATCTGAAACAAGGTCTTCATCTAGTAATAGAGTTCGGACCACTCTGACCATTCAAATAGCAACTGTAGATTTTGATGCACAGGCATGTGTTATTCGAGTAAAAGGAACAAATAAAGAAGAGAATCCGTATGTCAGGATTGGAGCGTATCATACGATCGACTTAGAAACAAACAAAAAATTCTCTCTGTCCAAGCTGTGCTGGGATATTATTGCAATTGAAAGGTTTAAATCCGCGTGTGACTCAACTGAAACTGCCGATTTGGCTGTGGTACAGATGCAAGAAGGACTGGCTAATATTTGTTTGATTACAAAATCAATGACAAGTTTGAAAACTAAAATTGAGGTAAAAATACCACAAAAACAAAAAGGAAATATTGCCAAAAGAGAGAAGGCGTTAGAAAACTTCTACAAAAACATAGTAGATGGTGTTCTAAGACATTTAAACTTTGAAGTTAGTCGGGCCTTAATAATTGGTAGCCCAGGCTTCGTGGATAAATTTTATGATTATTTATGTGAAACAGCAACGAGAACAAACAACCATATTTTGCATGACACGAAACGTAAATTTGTTCCTTGTAAAATATCAACCGGATTTAAGCGCTCGGTAAAAGATACTCTTCAAGATCCAGCTGTTTTAAGTAAGCTTTCTGACACAAAAATGGGAGCTGAAGTTCAATCACTAAGAGCTTTCAACCAAATGCTTAGTGCAGACCCAAGTAGAGCGTTTTATGGATACAAACACGTAGCAGTGGCTGCTGAAGCACTGGCTGTTGACACGCTGTTGGTAACAGACAGCCTTTTTAGGTCAAGAGACATTTCGGAAAGACAGAGATATGTCAGCCTTGTTGACAGTGTCAGCAGTTCGGGCGGAAAAATTAGAATATTTTCGTCTATGCATTTCTCTGGAGAGGAGCTTCTTAAATTTACTGGTATTGCTGCTATTTTACGTTTTCCAATGGCTGAGCCGGAAGAAGAAGATGATAATAAAGAAACACTTGTATAAAAAGTGAGGAATAAATCTTAGAACATTTTATGTTATTTATCAGCAATAAAATAAAGGTCAGGATATTATATGTTAACTGCTTTTTCTAACTTTATATGTATGTTCTTAGGATTCTTTTCAAAAATTCAGAATATTGAAGCATACAAATCCTTGTGTTTATTTAAAATTAAAAACATCATATTATTTGGAAACTTGCGTTCTGTACACTAAAAAAAACACCCGTTTTCCCAGAAAGATTTGCCCGTTTTGACACAGATGGGTTAAAATACCCTCATGCAAGTAATACATTAAAACGAAACTCGCTAATTTACAAGTAACACTGAGATCAAGAGCAGCGCTTGGAATTTATGTACTGGAGAAGGCAAAAAGTACTACTAAATTTGTAGTGTCTGATTATTTCCCTCGAGGGACAACCTTCCTCTCTGGTCATTTCATGAGGGTGCCCGTTTTTTTTTTTTTTTTTTTTTTTTTTTTTTTTTTTTTTTAGTTCTACTTCTGATCAAATCCATTAGATATTTGTTCAATGCTATAAAACTATATGTATATTGAAAAATATCAGCTTAACCAGAAACATTAAAAACAAACCAGGTTCAATACTAATTTGATCCAATAGTCTCAATCACGTCCCAAAATACCACTATATTGCAGCTCAAATGTCACCCAAATATAAATGAAAAATTCAATGGTATTTACTACCTATCAAAATTAATCTTGCAAGACAATATAAAAATTTTTCTCCATAACACGAGTTCAAAAATTGAAAATTACATCACACGAGTTTAATTATTCATGGGTGACATGTACATAATCTGCTAATACCAGCCAATTGATAAAAGGTGAATTTACATTTGGCAATAGATTCATCAATTAAATATAATTGAAAAATTCTATCTTAAGAGTATACGATACCGTGGGGTGTTTACTAACCACAAGGAAATGATGCATGGAGACATGGGTGCCCATATGGGGGCGGCTGGGGGGGCTCCCGCCCCCCCCCCTTGTTGAATGAGGTTGCCTTATTTTTATATTTTTGTTATGAGGTTTCTATTATATAGCATTAAAAGTGCCAATTAGATGAGGTTTACCCCCCTGGAATTCAGCTTATGGGCACCCATGCATGGAGATGGCTTGAAATAATGTTATTTAGTGTCTATAATATTCCAAGGTCTTTTAAACAAACTGTGTAGTGTGTCTTGCAATTGAACTTTTTATAAATTATAAGCTATAGTTGAAATTGATGCTAATCTTTAAGAAAATTGATGATGAGATGCATATTTTTGACTTTGAGACAGCTCTTATTTAAAGAGAAGCTTACATAGTAATCCTGTAAATAAATAAATGACCCACTTAATTTAAATTTATTTGTGCTAAAATATTTGATTTTGTATGCAAAACTGTCTTCTTTCCTGGAATATTGAGTCAAATGAAAATTTTGGAGTAAACTGTGCATCAAGTGAAGGTATCCTGGCTTTTCGTTCCCCATGACACTCGGCTAACTTTATAGGGAAAACACCAGAAAAAAACGTGGGCTAAGAAGTAATCTATGGGGCTAATAAGGGTCTGTGAGATGTGAAATTGTGTGATGATTTTCTTTTTTGCAACTCTAGAATTTTGATATGTTGATATTTTGTGTTTTCAATATACGAGTATCATTGCTAAAGAAAACTACAACTTTATGTCAGAGTCGTAAAACGTTTTAATGTTGTTAAGGTCATCACATGTGACGATTTTTTCAGCATTTACTTCAGCAGTTTTCCATCTACTGTTTGTCAAGCCGCATCCGGTGGTGCTATTTATTGGCTCCCTAACTTGTTTCAGCTATCGCCTCTTTCGTAAGGTGCCGCAATTTTAAATTTGACAAATCAGAGTTAGATTTTATAGGTTAAAAAAGTTAATACTATACATTTTATAATAGTACCTTAAAATAACTTGACTTAGATAAGTTACTGACTGAAAATTAAATTTGTTTTTTTTAAAATTAAATTTGAATTGAAATTAAATTTGTTAAAACCAATTTAAAATTGCTTTTAAATTTGTATGCATCGAGTTTAATTTGTTACGAATCGTCTCCTTTTTTTAATTTTACTGTTAACTCATAAATTTAAAAAACATTTTTTGAATTTTCATTCTTTTATTCATTTTTCTGCCAACTGCAAAAGGGCTAAAAACATTTTTTCTTTCTTTTTGTGCCTTAACAATTCTTCTTCTTTTTAAAGAGTTGTCCATGCGATGACAGCCTTACAATGATTTTATTATTCGCAGGTGAACTAAGCCTTGTATAATTTCAGCTTTTAATTTGTTTCTTTTTGCTGTTTGTCGACCTTCTAAATTACTAGGAACGTACTTTTGTGCGACTTGATACCTTTGGTGGGTTACGTTAGATTGACCGATATTAATCTGGTTGACCGGCATACAGGTTAATTTTCCAAAATTCCTTGCCAAAACGATAAATAAAATTCCTTGCCAAAATATATGTTATTTCTTAATTTTGTCGTGGCGTATGGCAAAAAATACTGACAGATAATAAAATATGAATATTGAACAGTTTTCGAACCATATGGAAAAAAGTATAGTAAAGTAGAAAAGAATATAAAACTCCACGATAACTATCTTCAAGATTACCCTCTCCATTAATATTGGTGAATATTTTTTGGAAAAAATTGATGTTCACCCAAAAACCTCAGGTGGGTATTTTTCTATCTTCCCTGTACTAAATTCCCTTAAACCAGAAATATGTAGGTCTGAGAAAACTAGTAAAATACGAAACATTTTCCATATTTTCCAACCGTGAAATTTTTCTTGAAACATCTCATCTTTGCCGTTTAATCACTTTTTTTTATTAATTTTTGTACATCTTTTTCAAGCTGCTGTATTGCAAAATTGGATTTTTTTTTGCATTGTCCCCTAAAAAATTGCGGAGAGAAGTAAGCAGGGGGATACCAGGGGTATATGTCTGTATACACCTAACCAAAATAATACAAACCCGCTCATCTTTTCTTCATCAATATTAACTATGCCAACATTTAAAAATCCGCAGGTAGTATATCCACCATTTGAATTCCTGTAAAATTTGCTCTAGTATTCAGCCAATATAGCCGAGCAGATGACAGTGTTCCTCTCATTTGAAGGAACTTTTTTTTCTATTTTTCTTTGGCTTACCATTACTTATTAATGATTTGTATGATAGGTGTTAAACATTCAAGAAAGCAAACTCTGATATGCAAATTAGATATTTGACTTTTACTTTATTTCTTTTTCTTAAGCCATGAGATATATTAATGAAGTATTTAGACGTCAAATCACATATCTAACATCTCAGAATATCCCAGGGCGTAGTTAGTGTTTTCAGAGCCTGGAGACAATGTCGGATTTTGACCCCCCCCTCCCTTACCATCCCTACCGCAATGTAAGGTAAACAAAAACTAAAAACCTCAGCTTGGCGCCCCCTCAGAGGCTGCACTCGGGGACAGCCACCCCCTGCCCCTCTCCTAGATACGTTACTGGGTTAGGGAATATTTAAGCAAATGAAGTATGTAATACTGCGTCCTACTAAGCTATGTAGCTTAAATGGAGGCAAGAGTTTTACTTTAACAAGCGCATCTCAAGCAAGGGCTTACGCACTATTGGGGATGTGAGAATATATTTCAAGGGTTTATTTCTAGATATGATACAGAAGTGCCAGCAAGGGGGTGGATGCAATAGCCTCCTTTGCAAACAAGAAGATATCAAAAAAATAAATCGAAGCTTGAAAATGAAAAATTGAGTTTGGTAAACAACAAAGCTACTGGTAGCAAGTGCCAGCATGAAGAGAGTGCGGGGTCTTGGGCAAACTAAACTTGACGGAGCCGTTAGTATTACGTACCCGCCAATGTCAAGAAACGTTATCGTTATAATGGATCACGCTAGGACGTGTTGTGGAGGATAATATGGAGATTTAGGGGGATCAAAACCGTAGCACGGTATGATTTTTCTGTTACAACCTGAAGTGGCAAACGGTCGCATTTTGGCACACTTATAGCTATGGATTGGACTTCATAACCTATAGCACCGTTTTACGATTCCGATCCCCTAATCACCCCATTTATTCACTCTGTTAGCTTCCAAAATTTCTATTTCTTCCCTCTAATAGTGAATTCTCACAGCCAAAATTAATTATCGCAACCCCATCCATAGTTGTCCGTTTCAAGGTTGTCAAAAGCAAATCACGAAAACAAAGCTGATATGGCCCAACACAAATTATGTGCAGAATGTGAACTATAGATTCTTTGATTTCGCTTCAGTATTACTCACGACCTTTACCAATTGAATAAGGGCAGCTAAAATTAATTTAGAAGAAACACAGGATGGCCAAGTTTCCTAGGTTGGGTAACCCTTTTTGCAAGCATTTTGTAGTTATGTTTTCTGATGACATTTTTGAGATAAAACGCAAAATCTGTTCCACCATCGCTTTTGTGAGGCTTCGCCTGAGAAATGCATGGTGGATTAGGATTTTCTAAGCAAGCTATTCTGACGTTCCCTCAAAATTTCAGGCAGAAATTTTCAGATCAGAAGAACAGAATCGCTTCTTATTTATCAAATCTAAACTATTCTTGAATAATGTGCTAGTAATTTTGCTAATTCTTGCATAGATATTTCATGTATATTTCTCAGTTCAACGTCGCTGTCTAGCTCCTACAATCTATTTCATTTAAACATTACTCAGTAAATGTCAGAGAAAAACAAATAAATAGAACACAGCTTGGATTTGAGCTTGGTAACGATGGCCTTGTTACTGAAAATGACGGCATGTCATTGGTTCTTTTTGTTTTGGTTGACAGCTAGAAAGATATTTTGTCGTCAAAAGACTGTGTAGATATAAAAACACAGTTGATATCGAGTGGCAAATAAGTAAAACGTTCAAGTCCTTTGCTTGAGCGCCCTAGATATAAAAAACAAACAAACAACACAGTTAATGTCGAGTGGCAAATAAGTAAAACACCCAAGTCATTTGCTTGGCTAACCAGCATCTTGAATCCAAGAAAGCCTAACTGAAAATATTTTGATCACTTTTGTAGATACTCTTACTATAGTTGCTTCTTATTTCGAAAAGTTTGAGTTGTTGTTTGCCTTCGTTTAGGATACTTACCGATATCAATCGTAAAAATCGTGTACTTCTATGTATTACACGGAAACATTTATGCCGTATTTTCATGGATCTTAGAACAATATTACGGGGCCTATGCGCAATTTTCTTAGATAGCTATAACGAACGATTCTTGAGTAAGAACATGAAACACTTATAAGTCAAAGTTGAAATTTGATATTAGTCCACCCCAAAGGGTTCAGCCCAGTTTTGACCCCAGCCTATCTTTCTAAAGAAGAATTGGAGTTTTCCAGTGTCTCCAGAAAAGTATCAGCAATCTACTACTTGAGAAATAAAAAAAAACTATTAAAAAAGAAACGGTCAAATACAGATAAATAAACTTTGTTTACCCAAAAAACAAAACTAAAAACAAAAATAATAAAAAATCAGGCAAATATTCGCAAGTCCCATCAACCAGTGGCTTCAATGACTATGTACACAGTGACGTAATATAACTCGTAGTTAGTTACTCTTACACAGAATTCCCTTGAAATAATTAGATGGTTAATTATGTTTCTTTTTCATAAGCGATGATTACTAATCTTTTTTTCATTATTTTTATTCCATTAACATCATTTACCTTATAATTACATAAATTATCACAATTGCTCTCACTAAAAAAGTAAGTTCAAATGTCTTATTATGATATCTTTAAACTCATATTTATGGTTACTTAACTTCAAAAAAGGTTCTTAAACTTTTACTAGAAATTTGTTTTTACTTTTTGGCAAAACGATGTTCTAAAAAAAAAACAAAGAAAAATAACTAACAAATTATCATCGAAAGTGAGCTATAAACCAGGGATAGCTCAACCAGGGATTACAAATTTGTACAAAAGTACAACTGCGAGTTTCTACCTAAACAACAACACGAACAATATGGCGGACTATATGTGTTGAATTCTCGATGACGATCTCGAAGAATCATTTAAATCACCTAAAACAGAAAATAGTCTATAAGCAATAACTCTTAAAATGGTAAAAAAGAAAGAAATAATAAATAAAATCGATGTCACCGCACCAAAGTATTAAACAGATATTTTCTCAATTTACACAATTCTTGTATAATTAACCCTGACACACTAGTTTGCTTCAAAAAGCCCTCCAAGTCATGAAAGATTTGAAAACCTTAGTGAAATCCAGAATCCCCATATACCAGTGGGTTTTTAAAACCCACTCGAATGTTTTTTTCCGTGTCTTCTGATCAAGAACAAACGAAACCAAAATATATTAAAACCAAAAAGAAAATTCAAAAAAAGGAAAGAGAAGTACGAAACTCTAATCTTCTTCATATAAAACGTAAAAAAATTCAGCCATTTTCAAATCAAAATTAAGGACAACATTGAAACAAGTAGAATTATTCGATATAAGAAGGAGGCTATTACTCCCTCAACTCCCCTCTCTTTAGGCTAAAGTTTGAGTAGTACTTTTCTAAAAGAATTTTAGACTCCACTAAATATAGTGAATTGAAGTTTTTATTGCCACTTTAACATTTGAACTAAAAAATGCATTTCTTCATGCAAATATACATAAATAACCCGTTTAATTGTCGAGGCACTAGCTAAGCTTTGCTAACGAAAATCCATTGTTGTATAAATAAACGTCAAGTATTTCTGTGCCACTCAAGCTGTCAAATTGACACCTACTAAGGCAGCACCAACCCAAAAAGACTTTAGACATTCCTTTTAAGTAGAGACGGATACCCTCATCACAAGACCAGAAAGACTCGATTGATTGTTTCTCCCTCCCTTTTCAATATTTCGTACCCTCTTCTGTCTTTTCCGTTTTCTGTTTTTAATATTTTAAGAAACTGTTTATAAAACAAAATAGGCTAATCTTCGTTATTGCAACTAGAAGCCCCTACCCGACGAGCATGACAAACATAGTCAGGAGGGATAGGGCTTTTCTTGCTAATTGTTTTTCATATTGAATTCAAGGAAAATTACAATAAGAAGGCACGTTTGTATGGTTTATAAAACGTTCTAAAGTTATCCTATTGAAGGAAACACTACTGGTTTGAATAGTTTTAAATTAATGTTGCAATTTTAATCTTCATGACAAATTTTCCTTTGCTTCAGGCATTTTTTTTTTTTAACAAAGACGTTACTTATTCTTTTTTGTGGGGTTTTGTTTCACCGAACTCGTTTCTTCTGAAGCTTAAAATAAGGAGTTTGACAAAAATATCCCAAAGATCCTTTCCTGTTGGTAAAAGGATCGATAACATATTTCGAGACCGCTAAAGTCCATTCTGCCTTTTATATGACGCCTACTGTTTCTTTTTAGACCAAACTAAAAGCCAAATATAATCTATTAAAACTAAAGTCATTAATCACGCTAATCAACACTAACATACAATTTTATATCACACCATTCGACTTATTTCTAAGTAACTAGCACATTAACAATTTACACATAAAAATATAAATTGAAGTTTCCGTAAATAACAACTGGAATATAGAAGAAAGCTTAAAAGCATATCATAAAATTTTGAAGATATAACTAGATATCGCAGGTAAGTTATACATCAACCCCGCTAAAAAATTCCCGGCAGGGGGGGGGTAGATGCTACTAGGACCTTCATTTTAACCAAGCTACAGCATCTCCCATTTTCCTCTGTTTTATCATTTTCTTGCTTCTAAGGGGGAGGGGGCATTGCTCCAGCCCCCCCCCACTTCTGGCGCCTATGGAGGATGTAACACTTCATTAAAAGTAACTTTATTCTATGCGCGAGAATTCCGGGCATACTCAGTCTATTTCAATCAGCCAAATTGACTTTGAAGGAGTAAAATAGGTATTTGCTAAAGAGCAATTTAAAACATGTTATTTGATATTTATTGTAAAAGTGAAAGGGATATTGCACATCTCTTCAACTCAACAGACTCGACCAGCTAGTCTCATTTGTTTCTTGGTAATTAAACCCTTTCTCTGGATATTTAGGGTTTTCTTTTTTCCATACGATGATAGTTCATTACTGCAGTAAGCCGCCTTTTGTCAACACAGCTGAGAACGTTTGTTCTTCAAACCAATTTATTTAGAGGCTCACTATCCACTTTCCCCCGTTAAGTCCCTATTTCCTATTAACGTTTTCTTATTACCTCTTGCGATCCCATTCGAGGGCATCATGTACTTTGTTTGGTCCCAGCTAGATTATTAAACAACATGAAGGACCAATGATCCTTCAACCATAAAACGGAACCTAACCATTTCGAAAATTCCTTCATTTTAACCCAAGATGGGTTAAAATGCAAAATTTATTCTTTCATATACACTAGGTCAAACAAGCGCCTATATCAACCCCAAGGCATATCCTCTGGCGAATATCCAGCACAGGGATATGACCAGAGGGATGGCCTTGGGTCCAGGCGCTTCCTCGAAATCCCTTACTCAAACTATCATTTTTTTTCCACACTGAGCCCCCCTCCCTGAAAAAAATCATGCGTACATGTCCGATCTAGCAAATTTGTCAGTGTTTCAAAGCAACTACGCTTCAGACCCTTATAGACAAAAGACATTATTATGGCTTCTAATATCCTTATCGTATGATAAGAAAAAAAAGAATAATAAAATTAAATAGCCGGGAAAAACAAGGGAATTCGTTTTCATAGTTTTCTTTAAAAATTTTTCCAGGTTTGTCGCTGAGTTTCAGAATATATAGTAGAGTGGCGATGGTTTTGTTTTCAATTCCCGGAGTAACTAAAGAAAGGGGGATAGGTTCATTATTTTTCTTGTTTAATCTTTTTTAATCTTCTATCAATGATGTTCTCAATAAGATTAATTGGGTAACCATTACAGAATAAAATATCTTTAACATAATTTAATTCAAATGCTACATGATTGTATGAACAGATTTTTAGAACTTTGTCGACTAAAGATTACCACCCCTCTTTTCACATAAGGAGGGTGGTTTGACGAGAAATGTAGATAATGATCATTGTGTGCGGGTTTCCTATAGATGGAAAATTCAAGATTAGGAATATTTTTTAGTATTAAAACATCTAAGAAATAAAGCTTCTTTGAATCTTCCAGTTCTAATGTAATCAATTTACAGAAAACATAATTTTTTCTATAAAATTTTAGAGAAACATTGTTTCTTTCAAAAATGAGCTAGAGGTTGAACGTTTTTTCTATTCTGGATAGGATAAAACTGATTGGCTAGTGGTGTTTATAAAGTCCCGTGATCTTGTGGGAAGTTTTACATTGGCAGGACCCGTCAACAGCTAGGAGAGCGACTGCATGAACACAAGATTTCAATGAATAAATCCCAGAGATGTGAAAAAAAATAAAATGACGATTCTGATTCTGCTTTGAAAATGCAAATCATTTAGTGTTTTCTGATTAGGCAACTTTAATATCTACAGCAAATGGCTGACTACAATCTTTTAGGGAGGCAATTGAAACTAAAAAACACATAAATAGAGACATTGCTTTAAATAGACATGCTGGAGATATTTCTGTAAACCTAATTTACATTACCGTAATATTAAATGATTCAAATAACATTTTTCCTCGATTCTAATTAAGATAATCTCAACGCACTTCTAGTGAAAATCGGGTCATTAGGCAAGCTAAGTCAATCGCTATCCAGATAATTCTTGCCCAATCTAATTGGTGAAAGGTATTTCATTAATTCTGGCTTTTTTTGGTTTGTTTGATTCAGTGTTTATTCTGCCCTGTTCAAATCTATTTGAAAAGGTTATTTTCTGAAAATTCTGTACACTGGCTGACATTACCCTAATTTTTCTCGGCTATTTAATTTTATTATTCATTTATTATTTTTTCTTCTTTGTCATACGTCATGTATAGCTAGTGTGATATTAAAAATGTATTTAATATCCTTATTTGAGTTTTAAGGCTTATCTCTGTAGTCTTAGAAGCTTTTTTGAACTGCGGAAAAGCACCCTGCAACTTATCTACTCTGCATGTACCTTCCTTAATAATGCTATCAAGGTACGAAAATTAGGCACTCGGCCGATTTAGCTGGTACAGCATATGATTTAGTAATGCGACATTGGAAGAACTTATAAAGATGACATGGCTGCCAATTGCCCCCTTAAAATCATCATGATTTGCTCCAAAGTAATTTAAGGGTAAAGTTTATCTTTGTTGTTTCATCCAGACCGAAAATCAGAATACAAAAAAATAAAGTATGATGATTCAGCTGAGTGGACACTTATTCGTATCATCACCCAAAAACTAGGGCTAATAATTCAGTAATAAAAAGATACGAAAATAAGAGAATGTTACCAAATTGTTGACTTTCGTCAAAAGTCAATTCCAAATTGAAATCACTAGCTTCACTCGGGGCAGGAGTTGCACCCCGACTTAATTCCGTAGATACCGGAGAAGTGACACTATGGAGCCGACGCTGAGGCAAAGACCGACGCTGGCCACTCTGCATTCTGCTTGACGTGGACGTCCCCATCATCTGCTCTTCAATTCGTCGTCTGTTTTCCCTTTCTCGCCGTAGTTGAATGTCTAAATTGTAATTTAATTTCCGTAATTCTTCCAGTCTGAAATAAGAATGCCAAAATTATTTCTACATAAGGAAGACAACACTCCCTTCTGCCTCAAATCGAAGAAACTATTTTTTGTTATTTTCCTTCTTTTGGCTCTTTGTTTTATTTCTCCTTCCATATTTCTAAATATTAACGTCTATTAAAACATAGAAAAAAACTATTCTTTTTAGTTACGCAGCACCGAGCACTTACGCATGGGGTGGTGACCTCGGGGCCTTTCAAAAACCAAAATTTCCCCGAATTTCTGGGAAATTCTTATTCGAATTATAAACAAGATTGTTGTATTTATTTATTTTTTTTCATTGCCCCCTTCTCGCCAAAAAAATATTGTTTTATGTGCCTGTGCAGCACTACTTTCAGAGTCACCAAGAAACATTCTATGCAAAAAAGACGTTGCGCTAGATACGCCATTTGTACTTATGCCCTTTGTTGTACTTCGACTAATGTAATTTACAAGATCGGTTTAACATCCTTCGTTTTTTTTAATTCACCCTAGTTTAAAACGTAAAATTTACCTTAAGTTTCCATGCAACATTTTACATGTCAATTCAAACAGCAATTGTTTAATTTCTTTTTTTTTTTGTTAGGCATTGTGTTTTGAAATTTGATACCTAATATCAATGACAATAGCAATAAAGGAGGGGAAAGGGATAAAAAAGTAGTTGCAATAAAAGATAAGTTAGATTGTGCAGGGATTCTTTTTTTGTAATAAATAGGATCAACTACTTTTATATTAAATAGTTAATAGTTCTTAAGCCTTTTTAAACAAAACATTTACATTAAATAAAGACAAACAATGGAAAAAATCTGGGGAAAAAATGTTGACGTCGGAGCCCAAAATTACAGTTGGGGGATAGAGTATCAAACATGAGGACAAGAGTAAAAGAGCGCCTTTTTGCTAATTGTAAGTTCACTTTTAACCAGTGCTTTGGAACGGACCAGATTGCTTCGGTTGTATGTGTTATTTATTAATTGTTGATGTTTGTCTGTCTGTAAATCTTTAATCAAGCCATATTCTTGTTGTATTCTTTAAGCCGCTTAATATAAGTAAGAAATAACCTTTTTTTTTGTCACGACTCAGCAGAACATTCGCCTAACTGGTACTATCCTAGTAGACCCCTCATTGGCTTCTGAGAAAGAGATTTCGCAGCTAAGGTTGGGACAACGGGATCACCCTTAAAAGGCCGTGTCACAAAAAAATAATAGTACTTTTACTATGTTCCTTGGCGGGTACTTAAAGGAATGGGATCCTTTTGAAGGGGAAAACTTTCTTAGAGACTCATTACCAGGAGTGCATTGAAAAGGTAGAAAGGGTGTGTAGAGAAGAAAATTTGTGGTTACGTTGGAGAAAAAACAAATGACAGAAAAATCATAAGAGAAAGAAAAAAATATATAGAGAAAAATATTAATGAAAATTAGGCTCATGGAAACAAGAACAAAAAAAGGTGATCAACAATATTGACAGAATATACGAGAGGCAAAATATTTGATTAATAAGATGTTACCACTTTTACAGCTACTACTACTGACAACTTATTGAAGCATTAAGTTACCTGAGACCAACACTGCTGCGTACACTCCTCCTCCACAGCTCTTTTTATTACCACTCCCCCGTCCAACAAGGACGTTCCAGTCCATTCTGGGGCCCTAAGGACCCCAGCTGGATTTCCAAAAGCACAATTTTTGGCAACTATCATCCGTAAATCGTGAGATATCATCTTTGCCTCTGTTACATCAGAATTCTAACCGAATTAAGTGATGTACGGCTAGTCTAACGAGTACTTAAATGTGTCATTGGACAGCCCTCTGGGTAACATCTAGTCAGCATTCCTCTACCCTTTGAACTACCAACTACCAACTTCGTAACCTTGCCAACTAGCATCCTTATCTTGGTTCAATACTTATCTTCCTTTTCTCCCAAGCTTTTTTAAACTGCGAAAAAAACATCCTACGCTTTGGTTATATTGCTTTTTGCATCTTTACAGTATCCACTGCTCTTACTAATATTGCTATCTAGGTAAGTAAAGCTACCTATATAGAATTTTTTCTTTCTTTATCCCACCTCTTCGTTCACATTTATTACCAATTTACTTACGTCTTTTTAACTTCAACTTTCAAACATATAATCGCAGTCTGAGCTTTGAGGGTTTCTGAAAATTTCATTCATTCCGCTTACACTGTTATCTGAGGTACTCAAACCATATCAGTATAGAATTTACTTCAACATACAATACCATGTGTATCGCAACACTGGATTTTTATTTGAAGGTAAAAGAATAGCTGATAAGAAGAAATGTTCCTGTTAGGTCTGATGGATGATGGTTTCCTCTTATAGCTAAATATCTTGAAAAACTCACTATCGTAGATGGTGCTAAGGTCAACGTCATCTAAAGTTACCCAGAGAACAAAAATTGTTTTAAAATCCTTTAGTTCTTCCAGGCAGCTGAGGCCGAAGATATTTGACGTATATTTGCAAACCTTTGGAGATATTATCTTGTAATATATTTTTGTTAATATTTGTTTCCTAATCTAAATACAGTTGCGCCATTTACATCTGCCAGAAAACTTCTAAGATGGTTTTCCCCACTACAAGTCCAATCGATTTATGTTATCGTAACTGATTTTGAAAAATTTAGATGGAAATTTGACAACGAGAAAATACAGGAAAAAGTTCAAAATGTTGGTCTTTCCTAATTTGAATTTTGTATATTCAAAGTTTTTCTTTAATTATTTTTGACTCATTGCTTGAAAAATGTCCGTAACTGCAATTCAGAATAGATTTACTCAAAATGATAAAAATTATTTAGTAACTAAAGGCCAAAGCTTTTTTAGTATTTTTTTTTTGGAATTAATCCATAAATTTTGGGAATATCCTAACGAACACATAAAGTTATGGATGAATCAAGTGTTTAGGCACTAGAACCTAAAACAGTAAAAACCAGGAATTGATTAAACGGCTTCTAAGACTCAATTCAGGTTCTGGTCAAAAGAAAGACGTTCAGAAATTGCATTACGCAAGTATTTTGAAAAAATTTAATTTTGAGTTTATTTATCTTAGTTTGTTTTAGTAGTGGATTTTTTAAATTTCAGAAGTAGATTATGAACCTTTATTTTCCAAGCAATAATAAAACAGTTTGAAATAAAAAGTTTTTGTTCAAATTCAGATACAGTATTTGATTTATGCTTACTCTAAGCCTATCTACCTTAGTTCCGCCCTAGGATGGATGATAGACTATCTATCAATAAGTTAAATGAATCATATTTGTACAATTCTAAAAAAGTTATGCCAGCTTTGCCTCTCACAGAGACCATCTGTCTTGCCTTTACTCTACTTAGCTATGGCCCTCAAGTTTTTATTCACTTCCACCAAGTTGGTTTTAATTTATTTCTAAATTAAATTATTCTTATCTTTCCATATTTTACCTGATTTTTTCCATACCACTATTATCATTCGTATTTTTCATTTCTTTACAAAAATGATTTGAAAACTAAAAACAAAGTTTAGTGTGTTGAAACACACTAAAAAAAAAATTAAAAAAATGGAACCATACACCATAATACTAAGAGAAAACTCAATAACAAAAAATAAAAATTTATTTTCTGCGCCGGTTCTTTGTTAAATGGTATTTTGTTACACTTAAAAATAAATAATATCTTGCAATATAAAACAGATTTTTATTTAAGGAACTGTAAATAGAAACTGGACTAAGCTGTTAATAAAATAATAAAAATTATTTTGTCAGTAATTCCGGCAGTACTGTCTATAAACAAAATTAGCAGGTTCCGAAAGCGCCATCTAATATATTCAGTTTTCTAATTTATGCTTTTACGGTCTTGCTATTTTTGCCTTGTTTCATTCTTCTTCATATTTTTTTACCAACTGATTCTGAAGTAACAATAATAAGCCCCTATTATCCAATAAATATATGAACATTTTGAAAACAATACTACGGAATATTTAAAACAAAATAAAAACAAAATCATCCCGGCAGGTTTGTATCACAGTTTATATAATTAGGCAGTAAGTTTACCGCAGATGATTTCTGGCTCTTCATTCTCGGTGCGAACAAAAAGCTCCTCCCACTTATTTATGCATTAGTGGTTAGTGTGTATGCGTCAATCAATGAGAAATGGTTAGAAATTGCATTATTCATAATTGCGAAAGCAGAAAAAATTTGGTGAGCCGGCCAAGTGGTTTGCAAGTGTTCCATCTCACAGGTATGACTTAATTTATACACAAATTATGACTTAATCTATTATTTATATACAGTGGACTCAACTGATTGGCCTATGTAGGATTTTATAAAAAAGGGGGCTGGGGGTTGATGAAATTTGTGAAAATAATGATTTTTTTTCTTCTAATAACTGGTGGAATAGGTGTGCTGGTTTCAGGGGCGGATGCAGGATCTTTTAGGGGGGTACGCAAAATAGGTTGATCCGATAAACTTACGTTAGGAGCAAGTTCAATTAATGCAAACTTGCGTTAATTAGGTAAATTACACTACTTTAGGAGGGGGGCACCCCTCGCCCCCCCCCCTGGATCTGCCACTGGATGGTTTATCATTTTTTTTTTTCACGTCATGATATTTATTTTCTCAGATTGTAGTTCCTGTGAAACTTGAAAAGGCTAATTACCTGTTTTGCTGGAGAGCCGAGATAGGACTAGTTTCGTTTTCAATCTATGTTTTCCTATGAAATGGGCAGACCTTTCCTGAACTTTAAACAATAAACACCTCCGTTTGAAAATCTTTGCACTTTATGAATTTAGATAGCGATAAGGGTTCCTGATTGAGACCAATTTTAGGACTTGGGTTTAATTATTGGTTGCTGTAGTAAAAGTTTCCACAATAGCCCTATCCAAGAAAATACCAAACGTCTGTTAAGAAGTGTTTTTCGTAAAATTTCTTAGGGAGTTTCCAGAAAATTGAAGGACATCACACGTTTTAGTGGCAGATCCAAAATTTTACTGGGCTTTACGCTATAAAAGCTCCTATTATAGACGATTCTTCCAGTTTATTTATATATATATATATATATATATATATATATATATATATATATATATATATATATATATATCGGCGCGTACAAACAGCTCCTCTCATTTGATCTGCCATCAGCGGTCCAATTACCCTGGAACACGTATTTTGGCAGAAACTTTCTCAAAATGCCTTTAAAAGCAACTCGAGACTTCGAAACCTACTTGTAATTCCTATAAACATCTGAACTAATTATATATATATATATATATATATATATATATATATATATATATATATATATATATATATATATATATATATATATATATTTATATCGGCGCGTACAAATAGCTCCTCTCATTTGATCTGCCATCAGCGGTCCAATTACCCTGGAACACGTATTTTGGCAGAAACTTTCTTAAAATGCCTTTGAAACCAACTCAAGACTTCGAAACCTATTTTTAATTCCTAAAAACATCTAATAATAACATGACACTAATTACCGATTTAATTTAAATTAATAAATTAATTTAAAATTAGTTTCTTCAAAATTAGTATTCCAACGTTGAAGCCAAGTTTCGTGTTCAAGAGAGATCTGTCTTGTCTACCCGTGAAAAGATCTAATGTAGCTTATGTTTATACGTTCTCTGGAGCACTCGCACCTCGGTCCGGGTTTTTATAATGGGTGAGATAGGGAAAGATCATACTGATAATTATATATACTGTGGTTTGTATCAAAAGTAATTAGAAAAAGAAGCGACGAAGAAAGAACCATTTCTTTATTTTCCAGATAAAATTTCTGGTAAAATTTCCCAGATAAAAATTTTAATATTATAAAATATTTTCCAGATAGAATTTAAATATTTTCCAGATAAAATTTTATTTTCCAGATAACCGTTTCTTTATTTTCCAGGTCTGCTTCATCGTTTTCCAACAAGTGCGCATATTCTTGTTTACTGTCCCAAGCATAAGAACGTTTCAGCCTGTCTTTGTTCAAGAAGGTATTATGAAATAATATCATGATTAAAATTAGCAACAAAAAACAGAAAGAGTGTGTTGTGTATTATCGAAAAAAGTAATCAAGTTAAACAAAACGGGAAAAAGAATCTCCCATTTTCCAGAGAATATAATGGCCACTCTTTTGTAGACTCTGCCTTATCTTTAGTTAATTTTGCTCTCTCAGAGATTTTCTCTCTCCCATTTTCCAGAGAATATAATGGCCACTCTTTTGTAGACTCTGCCTTATCTTTAGTTAATTTTGCTCTCTCAGATTTTTAGTTTTTTTGTCCGCTCTCTGAAAAGATTATTATTTTTGGTTCATTACTAAGATTACAATCCTTGGTTTAATTTGATTTCTTATCTTGCTCGAATTTCTTTTTTTCTCTTTCCACTGTTTTAATGGAGTAATATTTTTGGTTGATTCCTAAGACTGCAATTCTAGTATTCGTAAGAATATTGCTATGATTTTTTTCTTTTTTTTATAGCTCTCTTTCCTCTTTTTTTAGAAGATCCTTATTTTTGGTTTGATTCTTGACTTGACATAACTCCCATCTCTCCTTGAATATCGTTTTGGGGCCTCTTTTTTCACCAGTCTATTGATGTAACTACTGTACGCACTTCTATCTTCTGCCAGGCAGAGAAGTTGCGGTAAACTAAGCGACGAGAAGTTATCCTTCTATCTCTTTGGCGGGGGGGGTGGGGTCTAGGTCAAGAACCATGTGCCCGGCCTTTAAAGGCTATCTTCGGAAGACGAGGGCTTTCCATTCATTGTATGTGCACTAGCCACCTAAATGGTCATCAATTACGAATTCTTTGCTTGATTCCTAAGACCATAATTCTTACATTTATCAGAATATAACTTTTTTTTTTTTTTTTTTTTTTTTTTTTTTTTTTTTTTTAGTCTTGAAAGATTATTGTTTTTGGTTGTTTAGTAAGATTAAGATTTCTTATATTCATAATTACTATGCTCTGATTGTCTTTTTCTATTTCCACTGTATGGAAAAATTATTATTTTTGGTTGAATAATAAGATTACAATTCTTATATTCATAAAAATATCGCTGTTTTTTTCTTTTATTTGTAAACAAGATAAAACTCACTTATTTCCAAGAGTCTTCATCTCATCTCCAGTATCTGACTTTGCTCCCAGACTAGAAACAGTTTTTTGCAAGTCCATATTTTGTCTTAAAGCAGTAGATAGCTTCATTTGTAAAGTATCTCTTTCTTCTAAAAGCTATAAATTAAAGAGAAAATATATAACTAAATTATAAAGCAGCGTGATTATTTCCAAAAGAATTATGGCGTGTAAATTGAACCATTTTTACAAATAAATCATGGGAGTCACTTTATGAGTTATGATCACCTGGAGGGGTGGGTATGAGACTACATTTTAAACATTTCAACGATGATACATGAAACACGAACCGCAAAATCTTAGAATATCTCAAACAAAAAATTGTATTCCTAAATTACCCCTCTTAGAGAAGTTCTGTGGATCCTCATTTTAACATTCGGATTCACATTTCACTTTATGTTTTTTAGTTCATGTTTCCTTTTTTCAATTTTGTATTGCAAAAGGTGGAAAAAAAACTGTGAAGGGGGGCAATAAGAAAAAAATAGTAGGTAATGTCTTCCTGTTATTGCACCAGTTTCTTTTAAAGTGCAAATTCACATTCAGATGTTCCTTTTTTTAAGTCTTAGATTCAAAGCCTCTAACTTTCCTTCTCACTTCTTCAAGATGTTTTTCAATACGTTTCAAGACGTTTTTTTAAGGCATTTTCTCCAAGACGTTTTTCAAGACGTTTCAAGGCATTTTAAGACGTTTTTAAGATATTTTGCGTCAATACGTTTTCCAAGACATAGAAGATTCAAAGCCTCTCACTTTCCCGTTCTTCTTATTGCAAAATTTAAACTCAATAGCTAAACAATTTTAACTTAAAAATTAAATGATACAACAACCAGACACGTATCCAGAGTATTTTTTCGGTAAGATGGGCGGGAGGGGGAGGGTGGTTGAAAGTGGGGGAGGGGGTCTAAATTTCATAACTAGTTTTAAGTAATAAAACCAAGTTTTACATTACGACACCTTAGTTTCATATATGTCTGTTAACTCAACCGGAACTATGGTGTTACTAGACTTTTTCTTAAAAATATGATCTAAACTTTCTTAATGAATAGAAAAGTTTTCCTCTTTTCTCAAGACTCCGACGTTTTATCAATGTATTTTTCAATACAAAAAAAAAATAATTGAAAGCGAATTTCAAAGGTGTAATTCGTAGATAGATAAAGCTGGATCCGAGCAATCGAATGACGGCGAAAATATCGTCTAACGTGGAAACATCAGACTGCAGAAAATAATATATTCAAGTTTCTCCGCTAGTACAAGTTTTGAATAAATATGACACAGGAGAGGGGCCTTCAAACCCGTGTTCCCTTCGATATGTTAAGGTTTCGACAATTTATTCTCTTAGGTTACATGTTTTTGGTTTTTTTTTCAAATTAATGCCCTCCTCCAAAATATCACTCATCTCCATCCCGACGCTGGTTCCTGTACACAAACTTGAGTAAGAAACAAATTGCGAAGAAGAAGTAATGATTGCAACAGTGTCTGAGTTAGATTAAATGTTTCATACACTTAGATAATTTTTCTTTTGCCTTAGGAGTTCAAGAAAAAAATCACAGCTTTGGAATTGAATGGTGAAACTTCAAGGAGCTAGACGGATAGAGCTACCCCTAACATACTATCTAGGGTGGCTAATTGCTTACCCATAAGAGGAAGTTTAAATTTTCTTGTTTCACAATCATTTCTACAAGACAAATGCTGAATGATTCTTAATTTAATCATTCAACTTCAAAATCCAATTTTTAATTTAAATTTTGGGCAAAAATATTACTTTACCCAATTTCACCTTGTTTTTTTTTACCAATTTTACTAGCTTTTTTTCATTTCACAATAATTTTACAAAAGTAATCCCAAGGATAATTTTTTCCCATGTAACATTACACTGAACGGATTACCATAGAAAGTGTGGGTGTGGGAGGGGAGTTGGGGTCATCCCATACAAAATTGAAAGATATAGCAAAAATTTCAAAGGCTTAAAACAAATTGAAGGGCAACCAACCACCTTTCCCCTCACACCACAGGACATCACCTGAAAATTTCAAGATATTCTTTTTCATCACGGCAGTCAAATGGTCCTAAAATCAACCTCCAGGGCTGATGATACGTGCAGCCCCAGGGGGACGGGTTTATGAAATAGCTTACTTAAAACCGAGCAATTGCACACATTTGGGCAGATAGGCAGACATGTTGCAGCTTGCTGAGATCAGAGTTTTCAATAGCTTTAATCAGGGACCAACACTAGGGCTTTATTACGGATGTATTTGATTTTTCTTCCAACAGGTTATTTTTTTAAGCTCCTTTGATAATTTTTTTGATTTCCTAAGAAATGGTTCTTTTTAGTAATTTTTGTATTTATTTAGAAAAAAGTGGCTCAAATATTGAGTTGGTCTGGCTAATTTTGCTTTCGGTTTTGAAACTTATATTAATTATCAACCAGAATCGGGTGAGACAATATTTACAGATGATACTGGCATGCGTATGATTGAATTATTATATTTTTCCTTTTTTAGAGTAATATTCGTATATAAAAAGCTATCTAAGAAATTTAAATACTGTGCCTGCAAATTTGCAAATAGGGGGGTAGGGGGAAGAGTAGGGGATCTCAACTCACGACGGATCCTTATCTTAAAAAATGTTGAAATTCTGTGCTTTAAAATACGCATTTTTGAGGGTTTCTCCCATGATATTCTCAAGGGAGAAACCCTCTGATGTTGCTCTTCAGAGTCCAGCCTTGGCAAGTAGCCAAATGTGATTGGCCAGCTAAGAGATTTTTAACAAAATTGTAAAGATGGCATAAGTTCACTTACTCATCAATCAATGGAAACTAGCCAGAAAAAAAGTGAATACGTGGAACACAATAGATTAAAACACAATCCTTTTCCATGTTTTGATGGCTATGTCAATAGTTTTGTTTATGAGGCCATCTATTTTCAGTTTCTTTTTCTTTATTCTGAGTAATTAACCAGAAAACTGTAAAATGTATTCGTTTTTTTTTTTACCTCAAGAACATTGGATATACATGCAAAACCAACCTTGGTAAATATGAAAGAAAATAACATAAAATATACTCCTTTATCCCGATATATTAAGTTAAAGAGTCGTCCCAAAAACAAAATAAATAAATACACCGCAAAACTGCGACTCGAAGCTTACCGCAGTATGGGGTTTAGGGCAAATCGAATGCCCAATAAATTCAAATTCAAATTCATTTAATTCAAAAACAAGACATAGCTCTCGTGGGCAAAGCCCAAATATGATGTCTCTTAGTCATAATTAGCAAAATAGAGCTGTCTGATAAAACTTTGTCAGGATAGATAAACTAAAGGATAAAACACTTGAGATTGAGAATAAAATTGTCTGATAAAACTTCGTCAGGATAAAATAAACTAAACAATAAAAACACTAGAGATCATTTTAATATTTCACAAAGCTTTTACTGTAGCGCATGGTGTTACAGTGGACTGGGGTTAGTTTCGGAACCTTCTCAGCCACTTCCCTGGGGGGACGAGATCTTAAAGGGACAAAAGGTGGGGGAAGGAATGATCGGTAGATGGGATGTTGAAGGAGGGAGGAGCCAAAACTTTGGCATAATTTTTCTCGGTGGGAAGAAAGGGATTCAAGTTTAAATTCTTTGAGGTAAAAGGAGTAAGGCTGAGAGGAACCACCACAGATTATTCACAGTGATCTCTTCTGAACTTGGCCTATTTAGTCAGTTTCATCCTGGATAAGGGCAAAGTGCCAAACCGGACAAGCATATTCCACTTAGGGGCAGATGTAAAATATTAGTTTCAGCTTGTCCTTAGGAACTCGAAATTTTTTTAGTGTTTTTAGCATTTGGATTGCGCCATTAGCATTTTTACAATTGTCTTTTTATTCTCCTGTCCTGAGAGGTCAGAAGAAATCACTACACCAAGTAGTTATTGTATGGCTTATTAGCTCGGAAGCAATTGTAGGTTCGAAAGACGGTTGAGCATTCTGAAGAAAGGAAAATTTTGGGACCGAGCATTTGTCTTTATTCACGACCGTGTTTAGTTCAGCCGCCTCTGAGGTAACTTGGTCGGTGAAACCAGCAGCATTGCTCTTCGAATCCTCAGATACGATTTCCGTTAAGGACAAGTCGTCAACGTATTTCCATCTGTCCTCCAGCTCAGCAGCAATTTCATTTATCATGAAGAGGAAGCCCAGCGGCCCGATCACAGTACCTTGTGGAATTCCACAAAAAACTGGCAGAGAAGTGGAAAATTGGTCTTTATACTTCACAGTTTGCTCTGTATTTGTTAAGAAGCTCTTGATGATTTAAATAATAAAGCTGGGTATATTTTTTTCCGCGATTTTTTCTAAAAGGATTTTGTGATCAACAAGGTCAAATGCTTTTCTGAAATCAATTGCAATCAAATTTATCCATTTTCCAGGTTCATCCAGGTGTTTTAAAATAAAATAAATTAAATTAACGAGGTCTGGATACTCGTAAAAACTAGAAAAAATTGACAATTGAGCTTTAATAAAAACACCTCCTTCTAATTGTTATTAGAACCGCGTGATTGCACGCAATTACATGGTTTTCGGTAGTAGCGGTTGCCAAGGTTCAAGGTTTTATTATCAACACCATATTAACACAACATATTAAATTCCCAACAGAGAGAAAACTCGACAGAGTCGGGAACAAAAAACATTTAACACATATATTTAAATTAATTGTACGTCTACTAATATTCCGCTTATAGAGATTTAAACCAAAATCTTCAATTTTCTATTTCAAACTACCCTTAAAAATATAATACAAAACAACAGATAACTCACCTTTCCAGACTCCTCAACCCACAAAAAAAAATACTAACTTTATTCAACTCATCAACAGGGGAAATAGGCCAACTCCTCCCGAAACACGCCATACAAAAGGAGGTGTACAAATGTATATACAAGCATATACACACACATATACCAATATACACATACATGTATGTACACATACATCTTAACAAATTACATCTTCATTAAGCATTCCTTAATTTATTTTTTAGTGTTGATTTAAAAAAAGAAACGTAGGCGAAAAATCCGCAAAAACAAGCAAAAACTCACGAAACCGAACATACCAAGAAGGTGTAGCTTTCCTACAAAAAGCACTGTCAAATTTAATTAACTAGTTTTGATTTTTCATTTTTACGGCTCAATGTGGCAATACTGACAAAAACGTAGTACTTCCTTAAAAATCTCATAATTTTGAAAAACCCAAATGATTTTTTTAGAAAATTGTAGTTTTCATGTACAAGTAGACCAAAGATTGGTTCAAAGGCAAACTCAGGTCCAGGATACTTGATGAATCGAAATAAAGAGCCAAAGAGGAAATTTTTTAATCCATCTGATCAAATGTTCCATCTATGTTGCAGCGATGAAAAAGAAATACGAACGACAGTTTCGAAAATGCATACGTATAGGAGCTCATATACAGGGTCAATCTTAATATGTGGTTATTTTGGATTGCTATTTTTCAAGGGTAAATCCTAATCCTTCAACTTATGTCAGTAATTTTATTTGCTGTGCTTTTGGTAATTTTACAGGGTTTTTCGAAACGTTTCCAAGTCCTTCGATATCAGCCTGTATTTTACATTTAATTTTTCATTAGAACGATAATGTTTTATTATTATTATTTTTTACTTTCTTTTTTACCCAAAATACAACGTAAAGGATGCCACACCAGTCAATGGCGTGACTCTGTAAGCTCAGCTAGAATCGATCCAGCTCTAAATGGTATCTAGAGAAATCTGAGGGAAAGGCACTGGAAGCGTCGAATGATTTGCCCTCATTGCACCCCCAGCCGAAGACAGAAATTCAGGAGATCGGTACCTGCACAACGCAGACCATTGGTCAGCATGTGAAAAAGTTGTTTAAAATTATTTTTCTTACCTTATAATAGAAACCCACGCTTGTCAACTATCTCGCAACGTAATAAAAATTCGGATGCTTTAAAACCTTGTAATAAGGGTCTTAAATAAAATAAAGGGTTATATCATCGTAAATACACAATTATTTTTCATTCATCTTTTTGCTATTGGTGTGATATAATAGGTCTTTCAATTTCCTTTTTTTTTGTCAAGGTTGTCTTTTAATTTCGAGTATCATACTGGGTTCTTTTTTCTTCCTTTTTTTGCTAAGGACAGCTGAGCAAGGGTCTAAGCCAAAATAATAGCATTATCATCTGGTTTTCACTGGCGGCACAATTTGTCTTCACTTATTTATTCTGTCTTTTTTTTACAGGTACCAGGAAGAGAATATATTCCTGTTTACCTTAGACGTACATAACACCTCACTCCCTTTCATTATCTTCCAATGTGTCGTAATGTTATAACCAAAGAAACGAAATGAAACAAAATTACTTGAGAAAGAATAGTGCCTATGAAAAATGCTAGTTTGCACCTCCTGCACCAGCCAGTATCTCCGACTACACCAGATGCTCATCTCAACCTGTATATCGTTTGATGAGAACAGTAAGTTTCCTTGCTCGAAGCACGATATTTGCTGTTATTTTCCATATCATTAAGTAACTTCAAACGGCATCAATTGGTCAGAAGCTATGCATTTTTGAAAAAATGCGTTTCGGTTTTGGATTCCGCGGAACATCGAAAACTCTGCGAAAATCATCAGCCACTGCGAAAATGACTCGACGTCACCTCCCTCCTCTCGCTTCGCTCATGCCTTCGCCTTCAGCAATGACAGTCTCAGACCTTGGCCCAAGCCATATAACGGACTCGGGCTTGTGACCCTCGTACGCTTGTCATCAAGACGTCAAATTTTTTTTTTCGGCTCTGTCCTGCCTTTTTTGAGTTTATAAACTTTGGGGGGTTTTTATATTATAATTTGCATTCTTAATATTTTAAAATTATTCTGCATCCATTTTCAAGTTTTAGCTGGAATAGTTCAGCCGCAAATACGTGGAGGGAGAGAAAGTCAAAAAGACAATTGGTTTCGTATATCGAAAGACTTTTATCACTCACCTTCGTTACCTCCCAAGTGAATTCTTCCAGCCTTACATCTTTTTCATGAAGACTTCTCATAGCTTCATCTAGTTCATATCTCATGTTGTCTTCAGATGCGCCTGAACCTACGGCATATTGAAGCTGAGGCTCTGAACTTTCGAGAAGACGTGTCAGCTCTTGAACCCTTTCAGACAGAAGTTGATTATTTTGTCGCAGATAATCGACTTCTTCATTTGTAGGTAATATACTCTTAGAAGTAGGTATTGTCTCCGAGTTTCCTGCAATAGAAAAGAAATAGACTTGAGCCAGGTTCAGACCTAAATTCTAGGTTCGCATTTTTCCGACAATCCCTATATATTTGTCCCTGTAGATTCTGAGTATATAACATTTACCAGATTAGTCATTCAAAATTTCAAATGAAACAGTTCGTAGTAACTAACTGTAAATAAAGAGAGGCTCGGGCTAATAGTAAAAGAACCAAAAAAAACGATATTTTTACAACAATATAAACACCTAAGAATTGGATTTCTATGGTGATTCCACATAAGATTCATTAAGTTTAAAATTACTCATCAGAAGTTTTGAGTCTTAGAAAATTTGCCTGATTCTAGAAATGGAGGAAACGCCCACAAAACTGAAAAAAAAATTACACCATCAAATTCAGCATACCAGAGACTCCTGTTATAGATTTCAACCTTCTATCTATAAAAATGCCAAATGTTGAATTCTTTACCGAGATCCCCTCTAAGAACGTGTTCATAACAAGAGGTAGCATTATTTTGAATAGCCCCCTTCAGCACTAGAAGAAATTTTATTTTTGTCCACTGCATAATTTTCGACGTTACCACCTATAGCACGTAGCGTTCGATATTCGGAATTAAAAAGATTTTTCTTCATATTTTATTCATGTTTCTAATTTATATATTTTATGTTTCTTGACATGAATATATATAATTTATATATATATTCATGTTTCTAACTTCATATTTTATCTAAATGAATTATAGTGCTCAATTAAAAAAATACTCAAAACAAACAGGTTATCGCTGACTTTGTCCAGTTAACATTAAATTTGCGTGCTGAACTTAATATTAACGTATAGCATGGTATCATCGACACCTTTCCCAATAAATAATACATCATGTAAACAATAGGCGAATTGCCTGACTTAAAGCCTTTGTCCCGAGGGCTGGGGGGATGACATTCCTAAAGACATAATTACTGGACCTTTTAACTATGCTGAGCAAAATAGCTGTCCTAAAATTTTGATTGGATGCATTTTGGGAAATGATGGGGGTGAGGAGGGGGGGGGGTATGGTTGCCCTCTAATCACTTTTGACTCTTAAAAAGGGCACAAGAACTTTCAATAAAAATCTAATATGCACCCAGGCATAGAAATGCAGCCCTTACCCCCAGGTTCTGGGGGTTGTATCAACCCTGGAGGCATTGTTATATGATCTTTGGACTATTTTAACGGCCATCGAATGGTTTTATGTTTCATTTCACCATCATGCACCACTGCCGACAATGAATTCACTAAAAAGTTTCGACAAAGGAAGCTTTTCAAATAGAGAGGGGTAATCCAAAACAAAATCCTTCATATACCAACTATTTGCATATACAGAGTTGGTAACACAGGAAATATAATTCCAGCATAACAATACTTCATATTACCTTATGTAACGCACCTCTACACCCCATTACATTAGAACTTATACTGCAATCATACTTAATTCATATAAAGACATGTTTCTCTCAAGAAAAACGAAAGCAGGTTAATGCTACTACTTTTACGATACTGAAAGCGAAAATAAATCCCGTTTTATTGTATCACATCTAGTACAGGCTTTCAAAAACTTCATTCATATTTTCCCATAATCTTCACATAATTCGCCTGTTCTCTGCTGTTTCAACCTCCACCACCCAAATGAACCATGTGCCTATATGTGTTGTGCCTGGTTAAATTACAAGAATGACATTATACTGGTTGCTACATATGTTCCTGGTTATGACATCATTTTGTTGCATATTTATATCTTTAGGGTTACATACCTTTTTTTTTGTTAAAATAATTTCACTATATCGTTCCATGAATCTAAGATTATATAAATTTGTTTATATGCTATCTAGTTGTGGCCAAATTCTATTTTTGATGCTTAAATTTTTTTTTCTATTAACCGTGAATGTTCTCAAACAAGCAAAGTTCTGTTTCGGCGTCACCAAAAACGATTTAACATCAGCCATTTTTTCGAAATATAATTAAAGCAAGAAATATAAACGTAAAGTGTTTCCTTAAGTTTTCAGCATTCTGAGAACAAAATGATAATAACTCAAAATGAAATGTACAGTCGGGTCTGATTAATAGAAAGCAGAATGATTCGGTCTGGGATTGAAAAGTGAAGCAGAAGAATAGACCACAGTTGAGTACAACGATTAATTAGTCGGCGAAATCCAATCTACCAATATAATTGGTAAGACTCTGTAACTCCAAGCCAGTCACTGATTTTCAGCTCTGAAAACAGTCACACAATATTATACAACGGGTACCTAAAACCTGAAAAAGCGACTATTTCTCAATATAGAGATAACAAACAGTCAGTAGGTTTCATTAAAAATTAAGAACTTTATGTGTAGTTTTTGCCAGTGCTCCCACTGGGAATTCAACAATATCACAACTACTTGCAAAAAACCTAAGATCTGACAAAGGAGGGGAGGGTACGGTTTTCGCCTCCCCCCTCAAACAAAAATCCTGGGGGGTCACGGTTTTCATATAGCCCCTCAAACAAAAATCCTGGATACGGCCTTGTGTACTTAATATACTTTTTTGGTGGGAATATTTACCCAAGCTCAGAAATGAAATCCCAAGATTTTTGGGAAAATCCCAAGGAGTTCCATTCTTGGTCTGGCTAAAGACTCATTCACAATGATATTTTACCAATATCGAGATTTAGTTAGCACTAATTCGAGCTAATCAGAATTTCTCATAAAATTTTTGGATTACCTGAAAAATTCCACAAAAAGTTCTGATCAAATTAGCGCTAGCAAACTCTCGGTATTAGTAAAAATCACTATGGGAATGGGGAATGAGTCTACCCTGTTTTGTGCACTGGGTTTAGGATCCTTTGTCCGAGAGGACGAGGGTTCGAATCTTAGTGTACCCAATTATTTGGTTTGGAACGGGGGTCAGTGGCATGACTTTGTAAGCTCAGCCAGAATCGACCCAGTTTTAAATGGGTACCTGAAGCAATCTGGGGAAGGTAAACAGGAAGGGTGTGTGAAAGCACATGATGGCTGGCCCCTAATCCGCCATTGCCCTTCCTGGCTGAAGGGCCAAGAAACGGAGATCAGCAGTGCCCGAAGGGACTGTAAAGTCCAATGCCATATTCTTTTATTCTTTTACCTGTTTTGTCATAGGACTTAGGAGAAGAGTGTAAAATATTGTTTCCCCTTCCTCACAAAAGAGTATACGCTCTGGGTTTTTTCTCTTTTTGATGCCTGTCATCTAACAGTTTCTTTGGCTAGTATCACATAAAGCCTTTGATCTACCATGACCAAATTATTCGCCTATTACTTTGCATTTTCTATCTTTTAACTTGTAATAGCAACAGAATACATAGACTCGATTATAATGGTTCGAAGAGTGTTCTTACTATTTTAGTTGGAAGGTTATTAGCCGCATAATAGCAAAATAACGCATGACTCCTAGGGAAAGGGCTTTTAGGGACTCCGTGGCTATTAGGGGAATTCAGTTTCTTTAAGGTGAAAGACTCCCTTCGGGGGGACTCCAATATAATTTTGAAGACTTTTTTTGATTATTGAGGTCCAAGAATTAATTATTTTTATCAGTGTTATACTTATATTATGGTTAAGATTATTTTAAGACAAATAGACGAGTCAGAAAATGATAAACCTTTTCAGCGTACAATGTCTTGTTTTGGCAAATTTCCAGCTCTTATTACCTTTTTAAATCTAAGTTCTGGTATATTTAAACATACTACTAAGAAACACATTTTTATTTGTACTCGCCGTATCCATTCCAATAATCACAACTATAATAGAGAAAAAAATATTAGGAAAAAAAGCACTTAAAACTATAACTTGAAATTAATAGCCACAAAACAAAGATACTAACATACCTTTCCGGTTCAAGATCCCCCCCCCCCTCTCAAGAACTACTGTATTAACTATACAAGACATAAACATAAAATAGGAAGCGAGAAGAAAAAGATTTTGTGGATCCATCATGATTGCAGTTTTTTGACGTTGTAATTAACAACGTCAAAAAGTTACAATGTATTAAAGTTGTATTGACAATTTTTCCCCTTTAATTGCACTGTTACAGCCACAATGCAAATAAAATCGTAAAAATCATATTATCGTATTAATTAACATAAAGATAAGATATTTTCTACCCTGCTGCAAACCAATATAGGCTTGTGTAGGATTTTAAAACAATTACTTGTCTTCAGATTTGCAGATTGCTCATCGCCTTAAATGGCGTACCTCTGCTATACTACTACTAACAACTCACTGTAGCACCTAGCCCCCTGAGACTAACCCACCCATGCACGCTTTTCTTCCACTTTGTACTGTTTACATTTTCATTTTTTGCTCCCTCCCGTGAAGCTCCTACCTCCTTTAAGTCTTTTCTTATAGCCGTGTCCCATCCCAGTCGAGGACTTCCTATCTCAACTTTGTCGCATATAAACCAAGAGAAGGATAGAAGAACAATAGTAAACCTTCAGTAATATTTAAAACAAGTCTCACCAACGCTCTCTATCAAATTAGATGGGACGATCCCAGTCGCAGTGACTTGCTGCAGTAATTCCAAATACTGAGATGAAATTTGTTCAAGGTTCTTATATTCCTCCGTAATCTTTGACAGTTCTTCTTCCAAAAGAGCACGATCATTCTCAGCAGTTTTTAGGCTCTCTTTCAGCCTTTCTACATCTACCTTCAGTCGGTTCCTCTCCTTCTCTAAGCTCCTTGTACGACCAGTATCTTCAAAAGCAGTTTGGAGCTCCTCAATAAGGAAGTCAAGATCAACACTTGAGTGATCGACTTCAGGGTCTATTGAAGCATAATCATTGTACAATTTTAGAACTGAGTTATAGAAATTTGTATATTGGCTTGCATCTGAGTAAAGCTTAGAAATAACCTCCTCTTTCGATTTTAGGTCACTACTGATTCGTTCGGTTAATGATCGTTCGCTGGCCAACTCCGACTGTAGCTCAGTAAGTTGAGATTTACTAAGTGCTAATTCTTCTGATGCTTGGTTCAACTTAGTCTCAGTCCTCTGTAATTCTTCAACTACTCTAGATTGGTCACTTGATTCTTCTTTAACATCAAAAGACTTTTTCAAGTTGTCGTAATCTGTAGATAAGGCCACTATTTGAGCATTCTTGGCCGCAATCTGAAAACAAATGGATGAATTAATACAAAAGAGGAGACTAACTTTGATAACTGAACTTGAAATTCATTCAAGACACGTAACTGTTTTACAACAAAGGGAAGATTATCCGCACATATTTCAAGACCCAGCTCTGCACAACAGGCAAGCATAACTGAACCCTAAACAGGCACCTACACTGGATTTTTTTCAGGGGAGGGAAAAAGAGGGGGAAGTAAATAATAGAAAAATAAATAAATAAGGAATGCCCAAAATTTGGAAAAATTACGTTCTTCTACCCCCCCCCCCCCCAGCATACGTCTTTCACCCGGATTATATTCAAATGTCGTAAAAAGGGACAAAGTGGTACTGAAAGTATCTCATACTAAATCCAAAATAGATTTATTCTAATATATAATCAGTATAAGATTTTAGCCCGACCGTTGCGTGAATCATCACATTTTGGAAGTTTACAACTATTCAAATAAAAAAAAAAACCTTAGCTTTATTTTCTATGCGGTCAATGATTGGAACTAGTCGCCAGAATGTGCTACAAGCACCAAGGTAATACCTGCCAAGAACTCTACCATCAATGAACTGAGAAATAAAGAGGGGTAGATAAGACGTGTCTCAATGGGATAACAATGCCAATCACGAGTATCAAAACAAAGCAGAGAAGACTTATAAGACCGTCTATCATAAAAACTACTACAAGCACTGACGTAAAAGAACGTTATTTAAAAATTGACATTACTTCCAATTATTAATTGACTTAACTCAGCAAACTGACATTAGTAACAGTCCCTGAAGCTTAGGATCTCAAGAAATTTATTTACTTCACGACCTTAATGAGTCGGAAGATGACGAATCACCAGATTCACAGTTTGTTTAGAAGCCATGACTGCAAATTTTACAGAAACAAAAACATGCCTTGCCATACATACATGCCATGTATGTATGAACCACTGGCGGTTCATTTTCATGCCAAAGTGGTTCATTTTCATGCCATGCCAAACATACATGCCATGGCAGACGGATTCATCGAAGTCTAAGAAATTCTTTCCAAACCACAAATATTGTTGAGGCAGCTTTCCCCTCTTTGTGAATATCAATGAAAAATGAAGCCGATCTCAGTAGCAAGCTCGTAAAAATCATCCTCGAATCTTTTAGGGGGTAATAGGACAGGGATACTTCTAAACGTACTAAAAAACAGGTTAGGATCAACAAAGAACATCCACTGATCTAACAAGGAGCTATCTTGCTCCAAACTGAAACTATGCTAATTCAGTTAAACGCGCAGTAAAGTGTTAATGTAAAAAAGTGGCCGATTCCAAGTAGATAAGATACATTGCATGCAAATAATTCTTTATAATAAAAAAAAAACACAACATATATTTCCGTTGATAACATCAATAAATCAAAAAGAAAAAATCGGTTTTTGAATTACAGAACTTTTGAAATCGCATTTTTGAATCTGTTAGCAAAATTTTCACAAAATTGTCCCACACAACGTATACACAAGACATTTGAAAACAATTCACTTTTATCGATGTCTTCTTTTTTATTGGTATCCCTAGTTCCCATAGAAAAATAGAAACAGGCGATGGACAGTATTCGTCGGTCACATCAACGAGCAATTTTAGTTGCCGTCTTGTACAAAACAGGATTTTCAAGTCACCCTAAATTTAGTGGCAAAACATTCAAAGTTGAAAAATCGTGAATGAAATGGATTAGACTGATGGACTAAATTGATTAGAAATGCAGAGACCCCTATGATTTCAGAACCAAAACTGATTATTTTTTCCCTCCTCTTTTCGTAAATAGTTTTGCTCAATTCGACAGCCTTAATTAGCTTCTCAGTTAAATCATTTTCAATACCAATTGTGTATTCCATTACTGTTGCTGTTGTGTGTACAAAATTGGTGGAAAAATCAATCAATTGCCCGATATAGGTTAAATTTTTCCATCTTGATAAATTACTTCACAAAACAAATGAAATCGTGAAAATTGGCAATTAAATTACGGCTATGAGTGATTTCACTACTGTGTTAACCAAGATTTACACAGGTAAAATTGTATGGTTTATCTCTGATGCTAACATATTTCCTATCTCTTAAATAGGCTACTGTCATCTATATAAACGTAAAAAACCAGTCTTATATCGAAAGAAAAGAAACAATCTAAAATTTAGTAAAAAGCTATTCCCATAAATTCTAATAATTAGAATAGCATTATTATCTCCTTTGCATCCGAGTACTCATATTTTATAATACGGAGGAAAGGTAGAGGGTAGAAAAATGTGGAAAACCAAGGCTTAAATTTTCTTTTCTTGCATTTCAGATTCCTTCACTGCCCAAACACCTGGCCCCTCCCAACAATATTGAATCTGTGTCAGAACAACAGTCTCCCTAAATAAAAGTTATTTATACCCACAATTATAGCCTCCAGAACGTTAGATATAAATACAGGCAAATTATTGATCTTTCTTACAATACGGAAACTATAAGATGTTTGAGGAAAAATTTAATGCATTTCAACGTTCTGGAGGCCAGTTCTGTGAGCGTCTCCTTCCCCTTTCTAAGTCCCAGACTAACTATTAATAAGCATTTGAAACTTTTTTTTAATTGATAAGCCAGCTGTAGAATAAAAAAAGTGATTTTAACAGAAATTCTGCCCTTTATATTTACAAATTTAATTTTGGTTCGAACAAAATCATATATGGTGCTCGATGGTTATTGGTATATTCCTCATTATTAAATGATAAAGAAGAGGGCATAAGATCAATTTCATTCCCATTCTGGATAGAAAATATTAACCTTAATTTCGCTTAAAAAGAAAATTCTGAATTCACATGAAGATGAAATTAAAGAGATGAAGATGAATTCCATCTTAAGATTAAGATGAAACTTAAGATGAAGATAAAAAAAAACAAAAAAAACAAAAAACAAAAAAAAACAAAAAAAACAGAGGAACAAAAACATGAGACTACTTTGTTTTATTTTAATATATGACTCTTGTTCAGCTAAGTGTGGCGATGTTTCTTGGTGGCCAAAAGTTCTTAGATGAAGAAAGATGTTTTTCAATGAAACTCCATTCCGAAGATCGAACCTTTAACAAGAAGGTCATCACGGAACTTGAGCCAAGATAAACAAATTATTTTTATGTGTTAATTATAAGCATCAATGATTAAATTCGGCTTTAGAGATTAAAATAACAAAGAAAAAAAATTAAATAAAATACACTTGCTGAAATACATAAGATAAATCAGACTCATAGAATATGAGAACCTTAAAAGGAAAAAGAATATCTACTTCCAAACCTAAATAACATAAATAATAATAATTAATTTACCAGAATAGTTTTTCTTTTTTTGCAAGACTAAGGGGACTCATTTTTTTCCAGTTACAATTACCTGTGATTCAAGATACATCACTTGTCTTCTTAAGTTGTTATCACCAAGCTGACGAAGACCTGTTTCTGGGGGTGAAGAAGATAGATCAATAGTTTCCCATTGGTTACGGCTATCATCCCGAAGAGCCGAGTCCATTCCTGCCGACTTGTGTCCATAATCTTCTAAAGTATTTCTCAAATCATCCCTTTCTCTAGTTAGAGTATCAACAGTAAGTTGTAAATACTTCATTTCTGCCCTAATCTGACTAACTTCATTAGAGGAATTTAGAAACAAAGTTGGATGAGAGTGCAGCTGGGAGAGTTCAGTTGATAGCGATGCAACTTGAGACTTCACAACAGCAAGCTCATTTTCCAGCGAACGAATCAAAGCCTGTGACCCGGATTTTTCAGCTTCAAGATCATCAACTTTATGCTCTAATACCCTTATATCTGTCTGGAATTTATTCAGTTCATCAATTCGTACATGCAGTCTTTGAATTTCATTATCTTGCGCTTCTTTCATTTCAATCAGCTTTTCATTAGCAGCTTCAATGGTATCAATACGTTGCAGATATGATTCCCTTTCTGCTTTGAAGGCTTCTGATATTTTCCCTGCATTACTATTGGGTACCTCCGCTGAATTTCTCATTTTATTTGTTTTCAAGTCTTTCAAAAGCTTGGCCTTTTCCAGCTTAACTTGTTTCAGTTCATTCGTCAGGTTGGCAATTCTTTCCTCGTGCGTCTTTTCCAAACTCGTTTCATTACGCAACAAGAAACTATCTGACTTTTGTACAACATCTTGTACAGCCTTTTCTTGTAATGTACTTAATTCTTTTGACATTACATCCATACGCTCTTGAAGATTTTTATTCATATTTAGCTCAGAGTCCAGTCTTACTTTCAATTCATCCCCTGATTCTCGCGACAGTCTTAGATCACTTTCCAGGGTCTGTTTAGACACTCGTAGGTCGTTAGCTTGTTCACTTAGATTGTTCAATTGCTTTGTCAAGTCGGCCACTTCAGATCTTAACTTGTCAGCGATTCGTCTTTCATTTGTCAAAGCATCTTCAAGCTGATGAATTGTTCCCTTTAAATTTTCAGCTTCAGTCTGAAGAGAGTTGTAGCGTTGTTCACCCTGAGCTTTTTCATTCTGACTACTATCAAGGGCTATTTTCAATTCACTGTGATTCTCCTCAAGTAAAGTGATTCGACTATCCTTCTCCTCAACTGACTTTCTGAATTCTTCAACTTCAACAACTTTCTTATTAAATTCTTCTTGTAGTGCATAAAATTGCTGTTCTAACTGTGCATAGTATGTCTGATATTCTTGAAGCTGTTGGTACAGCATAACTCTTTCATTCTCATAAGCCTGGATGTTAGTTTGATATTGATTGGATAAGCTTTCCAATTCAGCAACTTTCCCCTGAAGCTCCTCATTGGTTTTCTTTACTTCTTCAGAAATGTTTTCTGCTTTCACCATTAGTTGATCTCTTTCATCTATTTGTTTTTTAAGACTTTCGATTTCGGCTTTAACTTCTTCAAACTTTATTCCTTCATCTTGAACCTTCTTCTCCAAAGTAGAAATCACATCATCCTTTTCAGAGAGACTTTTCTTACATTTAATTTCCTCTTCAGCAAAGCCTTTCATTTTTTCTTGAAGTTCAGCATTTGCAATCTTTAGGCTTTCCATTTCTTCTATGTTCATGTCGTTCATTTTTTGTGTAATTTCCTCTAATTTTGCTTCAAGCCTAATCTTTTCTTCTTCAAATTGCCTATTTTCGTTTTGAATTTTGTCAACAATTGTGTTCAATCCAATAGCCTCCTTTTCAAGACTTACCAATTTAGTATCGAGATTGTACTTCTCATTTTCCAAATCGCTTATATACGATTTTGCTTCTGCTAAATGCTTCTGAAAATCTGCCATTTTAGCTTCAAAAGCGTATTTTTCTTTCTCTAGTTCAACAATTTTCTTTTCCATCTCTCCTCCGTTCAATTTTGATTCTGCTAAATTCTTTTCAATGTCTTCTAGCTTTATCTCCAAATTATACTTTTCCTCCTCTATCAGCATCATATCATCACTTAAAGATTTGCACAGAGCTTGAAGGTTTACTTTCTCTTGTTCAACTTTGCTAAGCTTTTCTTTCAAATTAAGCACTTCATTTTCAGCATCTTTTTTTTCTTTTTCATTTATCTCAATTTTAGCTTCAAGGTCACTTATTTTATCTCTATCTGCCTCGGTCACAGAACAACTAGCTAGTTCTGCTTGCAATGAAATAATCTTATTTAGTCGTTCTTCGGATACATTTTCAATATCTTGAATTTTTTCTTTCAAGTCATTAATTTCAATTTGCAATTGATTTACAGTTTCTATGTTCGATTCTGCAGAGGCTTTCAACCTTTCTTCCAATTCACAGATTCCTTCTTCCTTGTCTTCTACTTTGGTTTTCAGCTTCTCGACATTTTCATTTAAAGCCACTACTATTTCCTCTAGCTCTTTAATCTTTTTTTCATTAGTTTCGAAAGAAGCTTTCTTACTTTCTAATTCAGATTTTAGCCTTTCTATTTCACTTTTCATTTCTTCTTCAATTTCTTTAGAGGCAAAGGTTTCCTGCTGAACTGATTTGAGATTATTAATCTGCTGCTCTAAAACGGTATTCTCTTCTTTTATTTTCTGGGATTCTTCCAACATAGAATCTTTTTCATGATTCAAGGTCTGGAGCTCCTGGAATAAGAAAGGAGAATTACTAAAGGCAAATAAAAAAGACTGAAACAGGGAGGTGAAAAAGGAAAACAGGGAACAAAAAAAGACAGAACAATATTACATACAAAAAAGAGTAAAACTAAAATATTAAACTAATCCTAGCATTCTCGTGGTAGTTTTATTTTCTAACCTGAGAAGGAAAGGAGGATAGGGATGTCATCAAGAAATCTAATCTGGAAAATCGGAAAAAAATCTGAATATTCAGTAGAGCTTATTTATAACATATACGCCTATCCTATGTAACATGTCCAATTGTGTAGGCAAAAACCGACTGAATTGTCCGTAACTTGATTGACTAATACTATTCAGAGGATTCCCATCTGGATAAGGCGCAACAAGACTGCTTTTAAATATAATAGGTCTTGTAGTTTTTGGACAGTCTTGTAATTGGCATCCATGGATATCTTCAGGTGGAAATGGTGACCATTCAGTACGGGCTATGTCAAGAGTTTGATATTTTGGTATTATTGTGAATGAATCGCTCTCATTTAAAGATCATATTGAGAAAATTTCCAATATATTAGCTAGAAATATTGGTATAATTCGAAAACTTAAAAAAAATCCCGAAGAACACAATCGCTACATTATACTTCAGTTTAGTCCATCCACATATTATGTATTTTAGTTCAATATGGTTGGGGATATTCTCCTTAACCATTCATCCGGTCCGAGTTTTGAAAAATATTTCTATTAGAATACTTGCTAATATAAGCCCTTCTGAGTCACGTCGTGAGGCTTATGCTAAGTTGAAGATACTACCAGCGGCTGCTCTCTGTGATTTTTTTACTGGTGTTTTTATGTATAATTGCATCAAAGGTAAGACCCTTTCTTTTCTAGGTGTTTTCACACATGTTAGTGAGGTCCATTCCCATGGCAAAATGTCGACAAATAGAATTTATGTTAATGATTTGGTTATGTCTACGTCGGGATTTCCTCTTGTTTTAGAAGTGCTATGTTATGGAATTAATTTAAAGAACTTTTTCCACAAAATAAGTTTTTCAAAGAAAAGTAAAGAACTCCATTAAAGAAAAAATGAGCAAAAATAAAATCAAATAATCTACCAAGCGTGAAACTACCCCAAATCAGCATCGATAAATAAATGAAACCCAAAACGAACAGAAATTACAATAATTATCCGAGTCAAACTCAAAACAAGCAGAAATTCACATAAGTTGGTCACAAAACCCCTATGCCTTCCCAAGGCCGGAACAAAATTTGCCCTTTACTTAAAAAATATAAATGTTTTTACTTTTATAGCTTAACTAAATCAAATAATGTTAACATCTTGATTACTAAATATCAGTATATCTATATTAAACTGACAATGCACATTCATTTTTATTTTTTCAGTAAAGTGCAAATTTTGTTCTGGCCTTGGGAAGGCATAGGGGTTTTGTGACCAACTTGTGTCAATTTCTGCTCGTTTTGAGTTTGACTCGGTTAATTATTGTAATTTCTGTTCGTTCATTCACCGAAAAATATTTTCGAAGTTCCCACGACAGCTCCTTCGATACGAAGTGCCCTGGTCTAAACAGCAACAACATCAAAAAATAATACATTATACCCACATCAATCTTTACTATAAAAATGTCAAGCCTTCCAATCACTTTCGACTATTAAAAAGGGCACTAGGCCTTTGGTTTACCAATCGAATGAGCCATTTAGGAAACGACAACGCTTTATATAAACACCTTATATGCCCCCAGGGCATAAATTACAACCCTTGCCCTAAGGTCTGATCGGCGGGTTGTCATCCTCTAAGACCAACTTTCCAGAATTTTCAATTACGTTCAACAACATGGCTATTTCAAAATTTTGATTGGATGAGTTCGGGTAACTGGTGGGCGTGAGAGGGGGGTTAGTTGCCTTCCAATCACTTTCGTCTATTAAAAAGGGCACACGCCACTCCAATTTCCAATTGAATGAGCGTATTTCGAAGTTTCTACAACAACTTCTTCGATACGAAGTGCCCTGCTCTAAAGGAAAAAATTAATAAATAATACGTTGTGCCAACATCGTTCTTATATGCCCCCAAGACCTAACGTATAACCCTTTCCTCGAGGGTTGTGGGGGAGTGTCCCCCTCTTTACTTAGTCCCAGTTTCTTGTCTCGTTTTGGAGTGTCTCCGTTCTTTACTTAGGCAGCACGATCCTGCTGCCTATGATTTATGCAACAACTTTCTATATAAACCTTATATATGTCCCCTTCTATATGTCGATATGTCAACTTTCTATATGTCCCCAGGGCATAAATTACAACCCTTGCACTGAGGGATCTGAGGAGGCTATCATCCTAAAAGACCTAATTTCGAGAACATTCAACTACGTTGAAGAAAATAGATATCTAAAAATTTTAATTGGATATGTTTGGGAAAATGGTGGGCGTCAGAGGGGCGTTAGTTACTCTCCGATCACTTTTATCTATTTAAAAGGCACTAGGTCTTTTAATTTCCAATTGAATGAGCCCTTTTGAAGCTTCTATAACAACCCTTCCAGTCACAACCTTATACACCCCCAGGGCATAACTTACGATCCTGCCCCTGAGGGCTGTGGGGGTAGGGGTGGTCATCCTTAAAGAGCTAATTTCCAAAAACTTTCAACTACGTTGAATAAAATGCCTATCTCAAAATTTTGATTGGATGTGTTTGGGAAAAGGTGGGCGTGAGAGGGGGGTTAGTTGCCCTCCAATCACTTTCGACTATTAAAAAGGGCACTATCCCTTTGAATTTGAATTCGAATGAGCCCTTTTTTAAGTTTCTACGACAAAGATTTCAATAAAAACCTGATATGCCCCCAGGGCATAACTTATAATCCTTTCCCTGAGAGTTGTGGAGGAGTGTCCTCCTCAAAAGTATATTTTCTATCTGGTTATCAACTACGCTGAACACAATGTCTATCTAAAAATTTTTATTTGATTCGTTTGGGGGAATGATGGGCGTGGGGGGGGGCAATTCGGCCTCTAATTGCGTAGGTTTATTAAAAAAGGCACTAGCCCTTTGAATTTTAAATTAAATTAGCCTTTTTTGAGGTCTCTATGGCAACGCCTTCTATAAGAACCTTATATGCCCCCAGGACATATCTTAAAACCCTTGCCCTGACGGTTGTGGGGAGTTTCCTCCTCAAAAACATATTTTCTATTTGGAAATCAACTATGCTGAACAAAATGGCTATCTCAAAATTATGATTGGACGTGTTTGGGGGAATGATGGGCGTGGGGGGGGGGCTTGTTGCCCCCCAATCACTTTAGACTATTAAAAAGGGTACTAGCCCTTCAAATTTCCAATCGAATGAGCCTGTTTTGAAGTTTCTACGACAACGCCTTCTATAAAAAAACCTTATATGCCCCCGGGCAGTGGCGTATCCAGGATTTTGTTTCGGGGGGTGGGGCCCGTCAGTCTACCTTTTTATAGCAGTCATGTGAACAAGAAAATTATCTATCATAGTGCAAGATTTCAGGCGGGGGTAATGGGGGGGTTAGCTAGGTAAAAAAAAATGAAAAGTACACACTTATCATTAGTATTTCTACTTGTAGAAATTGTTTGATTTAGAATGGATGACAAATTCTTTCCAACAAACTCGGAACTAAAAAAATAGGTTAGAAACAGTGAGAGTTTCAATTTTGGGCGAGGAGATATTTTAGAACTGCCGCAAAGCAGAAGAATTTAGAAAATATAAAAAAAAGTACATCATTCCTTATATTTGCCTATGGGACCCTTGTTTTAGAGAACCAAATAAATAAAAAATAATATTATATCAAAGACAATTGCCCAGAATTTGGTTTCGAAGGGGTGGGGGGCCTCAGTCTACCTAATATAGCAGCCATGAAAGCAAGAAATGTATTGATATTAACATTGTTTACAGAGGATGAAGCACAATTGAAGTTTAAGAAACAGAATCAACTGCACTTAGAGAAACGAGCAACGAAAGACGACCTAACCTCTCACAGTAGCAGCCACCGGTCTTTTTTGGCTGCAAATCGATCGAAAGCTTGGTCAGCCATCACCTGGATATCATGGTTCAGGTTCATGTGAGCTAGTCCATTCAGACGCTCCTCACCCGCTGAGCTCCGCAGATAGGTTTTTAATTGCTTAAGACAGCTAAAGTTCCTCTCAGCAGAAGTGGTAGTCACTGGTAATGTCTGAAAAGTCGTCAAAAGCCTTTGAATGCATGGGAAAATTTTGCATCACATGACGCAAGAATCGAAGCAACATTTAATGGTTTCTCAAACATTCCGAGTCACTTCTGTTTCCAAAAAACTAACTCACATTCAAGCGCACGTCTACCCCCATGAAATCTCTGGTAAACAGCAACGGCGTCCACAGATTCAATAATTTTTAATGACTTGCTGTTAGCTGGCAAAAGCCTTCCGATTTTGAAAGATGCCTGCTGATGGCGCAAAAAAACTGATCAAATTTTTCAATAAGTGAAGCAAAGTAAGGTTCGAACAATGACTCGCGATAAAAAACCTTGATGGACTCATTATCGTTGATGGACTTTCAGCGGATAGACCTTGGAACAGCTAGACCACATGTAACTCTTGTGCAAGCTCGTAGGATTTCTGAAAAATTATTTCAAAATTATTTTGTTTTGACTGCGGTGAAGTATCAGAACATAGCTTAAGATGCCGATAGCACTCAACTAAGTCTAAATCTTCGGCTTACAGCGCCTTAGAGACAGAGAGCATTATGGCGCTTACAAACTCTAGCATAGCCATCGTGAACATAAAACTAAATTCGGTTGCTGCTGAAACCAACGCATTCGCTTTTGAAATAACTTCTGTATCGCACCGTATGCTACCAACTATTTCCTCAAGTACAGAAATAATCGCACAATACAAAGACATAAAAACTAAAATGCAATCGTGACACTCCACCCATCTCATTTCGCACAACTTCACAAGCTTCCTCAAAGGACTATCGGGACAAACGACAGCAACCGCTACTCCAAACATATTCGTTCTTTTTGGTGAGGATGATAAAAAATGATATAATCTGCTGTATAGTAGCAAAAGTTGACCTAACAAGTCCTACTCTACTAGTTTTACATAAAGCCAAATTTATGCTGTGCGATGCACAGTGGGTATAGATCACATGTGGATATTTTTTACCAATTTCTGCCTGTGCACCAGAATAGAAGTCAGATATGTTGCTGGCCCAATCAAAACCGGCCCCCACAAATTTCTCCCTTTTTAAGCCGAACGCAATGCATTGGCTGATGATTTGTTTCGCTACTGCATAGCTGGTGAGATTTCCGAAAACAGAAAACCCGAGAAACCGCTCTTCAAGTAAAGCACGAGTTTCATATTAGTATCTAACTACAAGAACTAACTAGAACTAATTAAGCTTGTCAGCATGTATATCAATAACCCTACAACGAACCTGAAGAATCCTTTGACGCTATACGCTGATGACTACAATCTATCATATGACTAAATCGACCTTAATCTATCAACCATGCAAGAAGATCTGGACAGATTATCTAGATGGTCATTGGATTGGTGTCTGCAGTCCAATGCCTTAAAATGTAAAGTTCTACATCATGGACGCAATAATCAAAAACTTGCATATCACATAGGAGACGCCCAGCTTGAGGCAGTCAGTGAGGAGAAGGACCTGGGGGTTATTGTTGACAATGAACTGAAGTTTCAATGCCACAAACAAGCTCAAGTTGCAAAAGCAAACCAAGCCCTTGGCCTCATAAAGCGAACATTTACCACCAGGAAGTCGGGAGTGATGACGAAACTGTACAAAGCCATGGTCTTTCCTCACCTGGAATTTGGCATGACCCTAGCCCCTCCGTACTATAAGATGGATGTGAAAGTACTTGAGTGTCCAAATAAGAGCAACTAAGCTTATCTCTGCATTCCAGACAAATCTTACAAGGAACGTCTCACCTTAATCAAACTCCCTACCTTAGTATACCGTAGGAAAAGAGGAGACGTAATAGCAACTCGTAAGTTGCTAGAAAATGACCTATTAAGTCATGTCTTTTCCCCGTCCTTCTCAACTACCACAAGAGGACACACCAAGAAGTTGCAGGCCCCCCGTTGTATCAAGCAAGAGCGCCAACAGTTCTTCTCAGTCCGTTCCGTCCCACTCTGGAACAGCTTATCCGAAGCCACCGTCCAATCTAAAACTCTAGATGCCTTCAAGAAAGGAGTTGATCAAGACTGGGCCAACGCCGAATGGAGGCTGAACTGGGATGTCAAATCATAACCTTGAAACACCACCAGCGAGATTTTAACAGGAGGCTCAAAACCACCTTATCTCGCTGGACATGCGATTTAAGGTAATTTAAGGTAATTTTCTTTCTTTCATCTCACGTGACCTTTCCGTTTCAATGCTTAGCTTACACTGGAATTATAGCAGCGTTTGAAACTTAGAATGAACTATCGCCTCTTAGTCCGATTCCTTATCGCAATTCATTCATTGCAGAGAAGCTAGTGCTTATAGTTGTGGAGGTTAAATAGTGAGAAAATTTTTTTGAAATGTTGTTTGATTATAGGAGGTGACTGCACGTTTTATGATAAAATAATGATATAAGCTTGCTGGAGAAATGAATAGCCATTTAACAAGAAATGAAAAAAAGAACGGGTGTTGCAAATAACTTAAAAGCGTGAATATTTCGGAACTTACTATATTGGCACTTAAAAAAAAAAAATCGGCGGGGGGGGGGGGCTCCGCCCCCCCCCCCCCTGGATATGCTACTGCCCCCGGACATAACTTAAAACCCTTGCCCTAAGAGTTGTGGGGGAGTGTCCTCCTCAAAACATATTTTCTATCTGGAAATCAACTACGCTGAACAAAATAGCTATCTCGAAATTTTGATTGGATGTGTTTTGGGGAATGATGGGCGTGGGGGGGCTAGTTGCCCTCCAACCACTTTCGAATATTAAAAAGGGCACTAGCCCTTTGAATTTCCAATCGAATGAGCCTGTTTTGAAGTTTCTACGACAACGCCTTATATAAAAAACCTTTTATGCCCCCAGGGCATAACTTAAAAGCGTTGGCTTGAGGGTTGTGGGGGAGTGGCCTCCTCAAAAACATATTTTTTATCTGGAAATCAACTACGCAGAACAAAATGACTATCTCAAAATTTTGATTCGATGTGTTTGGGGCAATGAGGGCCGGGGGGGGGGGGCTGGTGGCCCTTCCATCACTTTCGACTATTAAAAAGGGCACTAGCGACCACAATTTCCAATCGAACGAGCCCTTTTCAAAGTTTCTACAACAAGTCCTTCGATACGAAGTGCCTGTCGGAGAAAAAAAAACACACACTGTGGCCACATCGTTCTTTACTTAGACAGCGCTAGCACGCTGCCTATGATTCGTTAGGTGGGGAAATTAAAAGTAGTTGTGATGTAAGTGAATTTAAACGGCTGTTGAAAAATGACTTGTTTTCTAAACATGATTCTAATGATTAAACTGATAGGATACAAAATTGATAAAATGGTATCAAATAATGGGTATAGGTATTATTTTTTTTTTTTTGTATTTTAGTTTTGACTCATGTGTTTTAAGGAAGGAATCGAGTTTTAAGCACTCAGTTAGTGGTAGCAGGGTACCTGATATCTTAAGTATCATGTACGTATTTTGTTAAAATACTTTGTTAAAGTTAAGTATTTTTTTAAAAATCAATATTTAATGAAATTAAAAAATATAAGTAAATACACTTTTTGAATACTTTTTATTCATGACAAAGCCATTATTTGAACCACTCCGATAACAAAACTGAATAAATACAAAAACCAAAACTGAATACCAAAACTCCGATATCAAGACCGAATAAAAAACTGAAACTACTCTAATTTGCAAACCTTTCCTTGCCTTGGGGTATTATTTGTTTGTCGTGTTACCGTGGATTTTATGACAAACAAAAAACAAGCTGCCCAAAATACACCTACTTTTTCTCAAAGAACTCGTGACGAACATATACTAAGAATTTGTCTGACAAATATAGTAACACTGCTCGAAATACAACTCGTTTCAGCATAGTATGCGTGATGCACAGGTCCTTAGAAGGTTCAGGCGGTGGCTGCCTAGCTCCTTTTTTGATAGTTTCAGTTCCTTTTGAGACTGATTGATTTCTGTTCGTTTTAGGATTCATATATACATCTTTAGCAGTGTCTGTTATCTTTATGGCTGATGGGATTATTCATTTTAATTTCTGTTCGCTTTGGGTTTCATTTATTCAACTATAGCAGTATCTGTAATCTCTATGGTTGATGGGATTATTCATTTCAATTTCTGTTCGTTTCGGATTTCATTCATTCATCTATAGCAGTATCTGTTATCTTTATAATTGATAGGATTACTCATTTCTATTTCTGTTCGTTTTGGGTTTCATTTATTCATCTATAGTAGTATCTGTTATGTTTATGGTTGATGGGATTATTCATTTCAACTTCTGTTCGTTTGGGTTTCATTTATTCATTGGTAGTAATTTCTATCCGCTTTAAGTTTGAATTGTTGTATGACTGAGTTTCTGTACGTCATAGTTTTAATATGGCTCTTTACTTTTCCTTGAAACTTTTTTTTGAAGGGGAAACTCAGACTTGTCTCTATGAAAAAAACAAGTAACACCGTCTAAAGTTACCCGAGCAGTATCAAAAGCTAAATGTAGAAAACGAAATAACTATTTATCAAGTTTAATCCGTTTGTTATTTTCTTTTGCTTTCCACTGGCCCACATGCAAAAGAACCCCTTTTACAAGAGGTCACAATACGTATATTTGTCTGTATTATTTTTTTTTTAAACTATTCTCTGGCCTTTACACTAGCCTTACTTTAAATCAGACCTTTAATTAAAATTCATATTTCAAGCCATTAGATTTATACTCATTTTCAGTTTTATTACACTTTTCTAGTTCTGACAAGGACTGGCACTCCTTGGGATTTCAGTCCTGAGCTTTGAGAGCAAAGTATATGTATTAAACAGAACCCTATAAAAGTATATTAAATCCCCACATATTGTTATTTTGGATTTTTTTTTAATCTTAGAATTTTTTACAAGTAAATCTTGGGATATTGTTGAATTCTCAGGTGCAGACCTAGTTTCTTTTTGGGGAACACCACCCTGTGAGTAGTGTTAGTAATTTTTATTCTTGTTAAACACATGTTGAAGTGTCTGGCTTTCTCAAATAGCGACGAACCCTTACTCTTTCAGCTTTCTTACAGCTTTCTACTCTTATATTTGTTTCTAAGCTTCCCTTGGCTTCTCATACTGAATGAATGAATGGTTTTTATTTCCCATCATAAATAACACAAGGTTACACAACGGATTATTGAAAAAAAAGAAAAAAAAAGAGAAAAAGAAAACGCAATAAGAGAAACAACAAGACTTCAATAACAAGCTATATACAGCATACTAAACTGGTATTTAAACTAGCCTACGATAGCTCGGTATATATCATGATCAGGATTGAGCGAACACCGAAATCGACCGATTCGCTCAGTAGCTGCAGTAGTCGGGTCCACAACGCTGTAATTTTTCGAAACTCTTTAGTTTCTCTCCCATGGCGGAACACTTAAAAGATACTTTGCATACTTATTGTAAACCCGACGGACTGAGCGCTTATCTGTTTCGGTGAAAAGAGACCAAAACGACGAGAGTGACAGAACATGCGGGATAACAAACACGGAATAGAGCCTTCCGAGTATACGGCGGTTATACATACGTTTGCAGGGTAGAAGTAGTCCGTATGCTTTGCGTGCCTTTTCTGAAAAATGCTCAACCAGTGCTTCCCGAGTAAACCGCAGATCTGAAGCGATCGGCAGTCCAAGGTAAGTGAGAGATGGCTTTGAGCTCACCGCAGTATCGCCTAGGAGCACGCTAATCGGGGTCGAATCTTTCGCGTTGCGACGAAAAACAACTACTTCACTTTTGGCAGCATTAAAAGCTAGCCCAATCTTAGCATATTCATCACTCAATATATTGTAGTTATCCTCAACCCTTGAAACAGACCTACTTGCGTTAAGTATAGATAGATATTTTTTAGATAGATATTTATTGCAATAAAAGCCACTTTGGGCCATGGCAAAAAAAGGAAAATCACACAAAATAATAATAATATATCATCAGCGTAATTGATGAGCGAAACGTCTATACCTAGATATATGCAGCACGTTTTGGCAGATTCTTGAGGGACGATAATACTGTTGTTGTATAGAAGAGGGGAAGTAATGGAGCCTTGCCGGATACCTTTACGGACAGGTATAACTACGGTGGATACCACCATACCGCGATGAGTGGGGACAATAAAACAAAATAACACGATAAAAAACACAATAAAATAACATGATAAAAAAATAAAGGGGTCAGCAGTTCCACAGAGATAGATTTTAGGAAAGACCGAGAATTATCGATTCTCTTGTCAAGATCTACGCCTCTTTCCGATTTGTTTGTGGAGGTGGCATTTTTTAGTTACCGTCATAGCAATTGTCAAATTGCTTAGATACGAATATAATTCTAAATTGTGCCACAAATAATGACAAAAAGTTGACCTTTTGTAAAGAAAAGCCACTTTTCAAAGTTACATATGAAAAATTTAATAAAGCAGTTTAGCCAGAAATGATAAAGAGGAAAAAGGGGGCACACTAGCACAGACTCTAGTATCCCCCCCCCGCCACAAAAAATAACAATGTCGAATGTGCCTCAGAGAGGCAACGTGAGAGAGATCATGAATACAATTACTTGAACAATTCCATGAAATGATTTTGATCCAATAAAGGACATGAACACAGAGACTATTTACAATCACGTGTTATTCAAATATAGAGACTATTTGAATTATAATGCTACCATATGATCATCACTCCAGGGAAAGTCAGCTAAGACAGACAAAATATCTTGCCCAATCAAACATATTATTAGAATCCTGACCGTTTTGGCAGCTAATTCTTTATATTATTATAAGAAGATATTGTTTTTTGAATTAGTAGCCTATTTTGTCAGTCTTTCTCGAATTTTTTTGGAGTGATGATAAAAATGCTGTTTAAAGTCATTTTTATCACTTAATTTCTTATTTTAAGTTATTTTTGTGGTCTTATTTAGTTGTTTTGTTTTTTTGCTGAGAAAACCTATTAGTCAAATAGCCGAAATATTCCTATGTTTGTAACTGTATATTCGAATTTTTCTTTGTTTTTGTCACAATCTTGTCAGAAACAGTGAAAATTTCAATAAATCAAATTTTGAAAAGTTTGATAAGTCTTGTTGGGCTCGCACCTAAAAAGAATTAATCCGAATGACGACGATTTTGAACTGGAATATAGCCAGCTTGGCATAAACCGGAAGCAAAGTTTTAGAATTGTTTTCATTCTCAACCGAAACTGAAAAATTATTTGTTCTAAATTAACACTAAAATAACACAGATCGCCTTGAAATTTTAATCGATTTTCACAACTAAAAATCAAGCATTTTAGGTGAATGGCATCATGCAGGTTCTGACACAGAGGTCAGAAACTAGCACAAGATCCAGTCAATAAAAAAATTGACCTAATTCTAGATTGAAAGCGGTAGCTTTGTCCAGTCTTCTACGAAATCACGCTAGATTACTTCGAGAAAATCAAGTTTATGGATGTTTAGTTATTATTAAAGAAATATTTTCAGCATAGCATAAATAAGCGGCATCTCGAGCCTAGAGTTAATCATTTGGAAAGAATATTTAAAGTACAACACAATACCTTAGTCACTCGCTCATTTTCTTCTTTGAGAAAAACAATTTTTGATTCTCCAGCTTCAAACATCTTTTCAAGATCATGGTTCTGATATTCCAACGTATTGTAAGCTTGCAATGTGCTTTCATACTCTGTTTTGAATGACTCCTTTTCACCTGGAATTTTTTAGACAAAAGACATGAACTTTGAAATAGAGGCTTTGTGAACAACTAGAATCATAACTAAAGAATTTGGTACTTTTTTTATTAGTCATTCCTGCTTATAAAAAATTTCACATCCAGAGGATCCTGTGGTCTGTGATGATAATTCTTGCCGTCAACAATTGTCACAATTAGAATCTATTTTAATTATCTTCAAGAAGAGGTACTCTCACCCTGCCCGTCCACAATTTTGCACCTGACCACGCTGTGATAAAGTCACCTATTTTTCCTAGTTGATCTGTCTAGGGGCCAACATAACTTGATTCAATTGGCTAGCGTTCCCACAGCCTAGATGGTAGCATCGTCTCGTCATTCAACGTACATTGCTCAATATATGTTTGGGGAACAAAATTACCTAATTTTGGTAAAACTTGGAAAGTACTGATGTACTAAGTACTAAAACTTGGAAAGTACTGATTTTGGCATAAAATCCAAGAGTGGATTTTCAACAAACATTAGAATACAGAATGTAATATAAGATAGAGTACGGAGAATTTAGAGGGGCAAGATCAAAATTGTTTTCCAAGATGACAAAAAGATACTACCCTAGCGACGCCTCTGCTTGGAGAACAAGGGTTAGGCTAGGCAAGCACAAGATTTGAGCTCCTAGCATCCAAAATTGTAATCTTAATTAGACCGTTTTGGTTTCTTATATGTTGACATCTATATAGCTTTTTCTATAAAGTAGGGACTTGCCTTTATCGACACCATGAAGCCCATCTGTAGGACAGCCGGATAAAGCCTGTCAAAAGCGTCTTCATTTACATTTGTATGGAATTCGAATTGTTGCTAAAAATTGGTTTTAGTTCAACTCTGTTTCGCGTTTGGTTAAACCACAGAAAATACTCATTTACAAGAAAAACAAAAGAAACAGAGATCTCTAAAATGTAATTGTTTTATACAGTTACAATACTTTAATTGTTTAGTACTTGATCATTTTTTTTCATTTTTTTTTCAAAACTGATAATTCAAGATATTATAAATTAATCTACATTTCTTATCCGCAAAACCAAACTCAAAATGCTGAAAAAGGTGGCAAACATTGTTCTCAGACTTAACAGGACATTCAATATATTTCATCCTATATCCTCTTCTTTATATTTAATTTCATACATAAGGAAGAAGTTCTGCAATAGGTAGGGTCCATAGTTTCAGCGTTCACGGCTGGCTGTAAAAGATTCACATTTAAAGTTTCAATCGTAATTATTCATTTAATTTTATTCTTTCTTTTATTTATTCTTTTATTATTTGTTTTATGAATTTACTATCTCTATTTATGAATTATTTGCTTTTCCATTGTACTTTAAAAATTCTCCTTTTTTATACTTAAATTTACGAAGAGATTGGGCAACAGCCAGAGTCCATGGTCTTCAGTGTTTAGAGCTGGCTGAAGAATGCATCCTGGAGGCCTTTGTCTTCCAGCCACGGCCTGCTCACCGGCAGGGTCTGTTCAAAAACGTCTTTACTTGCAAGATTTTTAACGGTAAGAGGCATACCTGGCAGGATTTCAGTCAATCATGCTATTCCAGACAAAGCCTAATTTGCACTTTTATTCTACGTATGTGAATTATTTACGTTTTCATTCTACACCCAAGAGAACGAAAAAAATAGACAAGATGATACAGCTGCTACACCATGACGAAAACGAAACGGAGCTAATTTAAAAAAAAAATGGCCACAGAAATTCTCGTCTAATATCCATTGAAAGCGAAAGCTCTAAAATAGAAACGAAGTTGCTATTGATGATGGTCGCATAAAATTACGGTTGGCATCTCGAGTGTTTTAATATTAATTCTAGTCAACAAAACATTTCTCCGTCTAGTTTGACTTTCTTTTTAGAATATGTTGTTTTTATAGACATACATACACCCACATTTAAAGTCTCAATCAAAATTATTTAAACACAAGAAAGTACAAAATTTCCATTATAAATCCTTTTAAAACTGAGAAATATATAGTTTGGTGACAATGACCACGACCAAAATTGATAGAGAAAGAAAGGAGCATCCATATGGTTTTCGAGGATTTAGTGATTTTTTTTTTCTGGTTAGTGAAAGCAAAAGTATCTGAACCAACTCTGCCCCAACCAAGCACCACAATTGTCAGATTCAGTGTATCAGAGAACCCTACTGAAGAGGTTTCAAGCTCCCATCTGCAAAAATATGGTATTTTGCATTTTTAGTCAGAAGAAAGATGACGAATACGTGTTTATTCTTTTTTTTGTGTTTTTTTTTTCTTTTTTCAAAGGATGATCGTATCAATCCAATGGTCCTAGAACATCGGAAAAGGGCTCATTGAACGAGAATTGAACGTTCTAGTGACCTTTTCATGTAAAAAAAGATTAAGAGGGCAACTAGCTCCCTCCCTCGGCCCTTTTTTCCCCAAAATCACCCGGTGAACATTTTGAGATAGCCATTTTGTTTAGAATAGTTGAAAGTCCGAAAAAATCTGCCTTTCGAGATAACACGACCCCCCTCCCCCAGCCCCTGGGGAAAGGTCTTTAAGTTATAATATTTGCCCATTGTTTACGTATAGTATTTGTTATTGGGAAGTATGCAGATATTTTTCGGAGGGAGGGGGATTTGTGCTTGGGGTGGGTTTCCTTGGGGATAATTTTCCGCGTGGAGGGGAATTTTCGGGGTGAACTTTCCAGGGGAAACTTTAAACTGGACAAATTTGACAGAATTCCTATACGAAATTCTTTTTATTTGTCTCCCTTCGTCTTTATCTATTCACTTTTGCATGTGGAGATGTTCCGAGGGAATTGTCCGAGGAAAAGTTTCTGCGTGTTTGGATCTCTAGGAAACAATTTCCACGGAAGGGACGATTTCACGAGTGATAAAAAAAACGATTAGAACTTAAGGTCTTTTTCAAATGAAAGCATGCTAAGGAGAATTTTTCAGGCTGAATCTTCTGCAAGAAATTTTGAGGGGGGGGAGAGAATTTTCATCGAGGATGGGATTGTCCGAAAGAAATTTTACGGGGGTGTGTATTTTCCGTGGGAGGAACTTTCCAAGGAGGACTTTCCCGTGAGGGGAGTGAATGTTTCATGGAGAGTGAGCTAGATTTATCGGCATTTTTTTGAAAAATGATAAGAAATTAAATTTAAAAAAAAACATTTTTTCAGCAGAAAGTAAGGAGAAAATGAATTTTAAAAATTATTAGCACCTCTAAAAAATATTCCTATTCTAATCGAACGGCCCTATGTTTCAGGAGTCGTTCTTAAAAAATTCGGACAAACAGTCAAACTTTATCATAAAGAGCAAGGTATTGAGGAGGGTGCAACCCCTTCTTATACGGAACAATTTCTGTTCGTTTTAATTTTTAATGTTGCTCCTTACTTTCAGTTGAAAAAATTAGTTGTTTTATTTAATATTAATAAAAGCCCACTTCTACACAATAAACAACAAAATACAAAATTAATCCCTACCGTACGGTAAATGACGCTAAATGGCAGAAAATGAAAGAAAAGATATAGCGAATTGAATACAATGAACTCCGCAGTTACGACATATAAAGGGTCGAGAACAGAGTATTTTTGCAAAATACTGCTATTCCTGCTAAACAACAGAAACTTGGTAAACTTCAAATGGCGACAAAACCTCGAAGGAGCCTTCAACTGCTCAGTTTCAGACAGCGAATCTCAAAGTAGCGGAATATACAGCGCATGGAAACAGCTAGCGAATAATACAATTTATCAAGTACACGCTTACTACAACTTTACTTTAGCACAGCAGGTTTGGCATAACAAGGGCAGAAACCTGCTATGGCGTGTTCTACCGTAATTGCACGGATCCTATGCTTGCCTAGAGCATAAACGAGGCCGAGATATTTAAGCGAAATTTAAACTTTAATCGATACTTTTACAGCTATAAACAAATAAATAAGCTGTGACTTTGCCGCGGGAATTATAAACAAGAAACTCGATCTTTGTAGCGTTAGCTGCAAGTCTTAAAACAGTGGTTCCACACCGATTTTGGGCCATGCCCCAACAATGCATTTCTAAAACCCCGATGCCCCCTCGTCATATTGAAATTTATTCCTTAGGCTAGGAGTAAATGAAGATGAAAAGGCGACGTTGACGTTGGGTAACGAAAAGATTGATCAGGTGGACAGCTTCACTTACCTTGGTAGTATTTTTAGTAAAGACGGTGGGAGCAGTTCAAGACGGTGGTTAAGATGTTAAAAATAGAACAGCCAAGGCTCAGGGTGTTTTTCACAGTTGAAAAAAAGTTTGGAAGAATAGGAAAATAAGTCTGCAAACCAAGATTACCTGCACGAGGTTACTTTTAATAACAATAAGCATGGACCGTTTACACAAAAGACGCCAATCTTTTAACATAGCAGCATATCCAGTTTCTAGTTTAAAATCACAAGAACCAAACACAGAAAATAATGGCAAAACCATTACCCTTTGGAAATACCGAAACTCGCTTTATTGCGAACGTTCAAAATATTTCTATACTTTCCCGTGTTAAAATCAAATTTTTAAGAGCCTCAGTATAGACAGGCTCAAATTCCCTCGCTTTAACGTCACTGAAACACTAGCTATCTTTGTTTCGTCTTTCGTAAAAGTTGAAAGAGGACATCAGAAACTTTCGGAATCACACCGAATGCTTTACCCCATTTTTGGACATCTTTTAGCTGCGTTTAAGCTGGGATCATGACCCCAACCAAACTTACTGGTACCTCTTTTTGCCTTAGGAACAAGGACGGAGGCTAACATTTGTATGTTTTTGTTGCTTCAATTTTTTATTCTTAATATCGCTGCTACAACATGAAACTTTTTTTATAAGGTTAGCACCATTGTAGTCAGAAAAAAAAAGCACGGAATATATTCTAGTTAATTAACATTTTCTTAGTCTATATATTGCAAATTGAGACAATTATTTTACCTGAAATAGAGATGATTTGATGAAATGTAAAATAAAATTAGTGGCCATCAAATCCGAACCTGTATCCAAAAAATCTACAAGGCTAGCTGTAAAAAAAGCAAGCATTTGCAATAAAGAATTGCCTAAATCTTCAATCAGTATGGCGTGAATGAATAAACTATTGTCAACGTAGCTTTTTTATTGTCAGTCCAGTTTATATTTTTTATCTTGTAATCCAATAACAATAATTTGTATGATTTTTACTGCTTCTATTATTTTTTTTAATATTACCCCTACTCAATAAAACTTTTCTATATTTTATTTTTTATACTATGTTTTGTTGCTTAAAAACGAACGTAGATATAACAATTTCCTTTCATATGAGCCCTCCAAACATCCCTCTAAGATGTTTCAGTGCCCCACTAGCGGCGACAGTAAAAAAAGGGAAAGAATAAAAAAAAGATACACGCTGCTGCTCCCCAGGCGCATGTTGGTCAAGATGGGGGACTGTATTTTCCCTAAATGGTGTTTTCGGCTATAGTGATTCCAATGGTGCAATTTTTATTTTGATCCAATACCATTTTCGTGCGGTTTGATGCTGTCTTTTTAAATTCCCATTAATTTGTTGCCGCAACGAACTTATCATTAAGATTTATTGAAATCAGATTGAAATAACAGTTACCATTCCTGAGTCAGGTTCAATTGGCGATTCTTCCTCACTTGACATTTTTTTTAACTTTTTTTTTAATTTTGGTTACTATGGGCTAAGGTTTGTTCTTTACTAGGTAGCCCCTAAGGTGACAACCATCAAAAGGTTTGCATAGTTATAGTAAGACAAAAAAAGGAAGAAAAATTGTAAAAGTTTAATAAAAATAATATTTAGTGCAATAAGAATAAAATGAGAGGCGAATTGAAGTGAACCTGTGTTCGAAAAACAAGGCTATTACCCGAACAGAATTGATGACCTTTTTCGATCAGTCATAGTGAGCGTTTATTAGACGATTAGGAAAAGGCTCTGTCAACTTTTTTACTTTTGGATTTTTAGTTCGTCTTCGTTTTATTGAAGTTTTTTAGTAGGTTCAATTTTTTGTTGTTTTCTTTGTTTCAGTTGTTGCCTTATATTTCGCTTAAGACCATTAGTCAAATAGCAAAAATAATCATTCGGGTTTAATTTTACAGTCTCCAGAAAATTCTACATTCTACTTAACTTCTTGTTCTTCTTAAGAAAAAAAGATCAGGAACAAGTATAGCTTGTACTAACCTTCGAGATCTTTATAAAGTAACTGCAGTGCTTGGTAATCATTTTGAAGCTTCTTCCAATCCCCAGTATTTACTTCCTTGCTCTTCTCTTGCAATCCTTCCAACTTTCTATTCAAATGCCCTAGTTCTTCTTTCAGTTGTGAGCATTCTATTGCAAGATCACTGTTCTCTTCTTGAAGTTGATTCAAGACATCATTACTAGCGAAGGAATGGGCATCACTTTGGTTCAACTTGAGTCGCAATTCTTCTGCCTCGTGCTCACGTTCACTAAGTAGCCCAGTTAATTGCTTCAACTGAAATTCCAGTTGAATGCGATGTTGTTTACTTTCTTCCACTTTCCTTTTATACTCTTCTCTTTGCTCTTCACACAGTTCAAATTTGGCCTTATTCACACCAAGTGACTGCTGAAGTTGTGCAATTTGGTCATCTTTAACCGCCAGTTCTTCTCCCAATTTTGCCTTTTCGTGTTCTGCACGTCTCAGCTGTGATCCAAGTACTTCTGACGCTCGGTCTAAATCAGATATACGCGTTCTCATGCCAATTATATTCTCCCTTTCAAGAGAGATTTGATCACCCCGCAAATTGGCTTGTTGCAGCTGTGATTTCATAAGCTTAACTGAGTCATTGGCATCCTCCAATCTTTGCTGAAGAGAAAAGTTGGTAGCTTGCAAGAGTGCCAATTCACTTTTAGCACACTCAAGCTGTTCTGATAATTTATTTACTTCACCATTTGGTTTTAAAGTATCAACATTCTTCGCCGTCTCAGTGAGTGTGTCTGCAACTTCCAAATCCGATTCACCATATACTGCCTGAGACTCACTTTCACCACTTTGATATTTATTTAATTCATTACTATACCACTGAACATCACTACTTAATTGCACAATCTGTTCATCTTTTTGCATAAGCAATTGACAATATTCATTATACCAAGCTTCCCACTGTTTAACATTACTTCGTAGGGTTTCAAACTCATCTTCAGTACAATTACTTATTCCTTCGGCTAGTATTAATGAGGACTCATTAAAGGCGGACGGATTATTGTCAAATTCGGACAGAACAACAGCAGGATTGGTCGAAACGTTAGATTGATTTCCCGAAACCTGATCATTCATAGTTGCAGCCGCTGGTTCTTGGCTTCCAGCAATCGTTTCTTGAATTTCTTTGCCTTTCTCATCAGGTTGAATTTGAGGTTGGGCTACACTGTCTTTAAAACATTCCATAGCTTTAAACCCATCTTCTAGATTTTTAATTATTTGACATTTTTCTGAAATAATCCCCTGACAATTCACACTTTCTGCCATCAGTTCTTCAATTTTCTTATTTTTCTGACCAAGCTGAATTTGAAGAGTATTAACAGCGGCTTCAAAGTTCTCCATGGTAGTAAGCAGATCTTCAAGGTCTTGAATTTTTGTATTTCTTTCTGATATCATAGCATGATCTATAACAGTTTCGGCCCTCAATTTTTCGATTTGCTTATCTTTCTCCTCTAGTTGAATTCGAAGTGTGGCAGCAGCATCCTCAAGGTCTTGAATTATTTTATTTCTTTCTTCCAAGACATAATTAGTTTCCATACTATTATTACTTTTAATTTCTCCAGCCATCAATTCTCGAATTTCCTGATCTTTTTGATCAAGTTGATTTTGGAGATTGACAATAATATTCTCAAAGTTCTCAACAGTTTTAAGCCTTTCCTCAAAATCTTGAATTGTTTTATTTCTTTCTTTTAAAAGAGATAATGCTTTACCAAGCTTTGCATTGACATTTTTAAACTTCTTTTCCAGGTCCCCGACTTCTTGTTTCTCCCCCAAACTCTCACTTTCCTCCTGTGAGCAACTCTTTTCTCTAAGGTTATTCAGTTCACTTTTTAAATTACTAATATGATGTATATTCTTTTCATTTTCAATTGTTAAGTCCTTGAGCTTGTTTTCATAAAAAGAAGTGGCTTCTTCAAGCTTCATAAAAGTCTCGTCTAATTCCTTTTGCAGCAAGTCTTTTTCAGTAAGTAAATTTTGATTCACCCTAGTCAAATTATGTGTTTCTTCTCGTAAAGAGCCAATTTCTGCAAAGGAGTGTTCTAGTTTCTCAGTAATTTCATCAGCCCTTTTTTGTAGATCATCTACGTGTTCTTTATATTCTTGGCTTACAATGGAGGCTTTTATGAGTTCGTTCTTCAAAGACTCAATCTCACGGCTACTGTCTTTCAACAATTCTGATTGTTCTTCTAACTTCATACGCAATACCTCCTTTTCTTTTTTCATATCATCGGCTAAACTAGATACCGTCTTCAGCTCCGTTTTTAAGAAATCAACTTCGCTTAGTAGTCCTTCTTCCTTATCAACCGAGCCAATTGGCTCAGCAGCACTGAGAATATCTGAAGAAGGAGAATGGGCATTTTCTGCAAAAGCAGTTAATACTGACTGTTCCGGAATCACATCAAGATCTTCTGTTTGCCATCTATCTTTCCAACCGTCATCATTGGGAGGATTTGCAGCAGAATAAGCCATAGATTCCTGTTTCTGGATGTGTTCATCTATGATAAAACCGTCGTCCCATCCATTAGTTTCGTCACAACCCTCCACTAGAGAGCCCCTCATTTGCGTTGTTGTTTCTGAATCTGAATCTTGAAGACGAGAACTTAGGTAAGCAATTTCAGCATCCTTCTCTTCACGCTTAGCAGAAAGTTTGTGCAGATATTCATTTTCTTCTTCAATACCGGAGTCCCGTTGTTTTTTCATCTCATCAATACCTGAGCGAAGTTCCGCTATAAGACGATCTTGTTCACTAATCTTATCTTCAAAAGCCTTAAGAATCACTTCTAATTTTTTATTTAGAACCAAAACTTCATTTTAAACTGTCTTTTTTTCAACTAATAAATCTTCTTTCGCAGAATTCAACAGAATATTTTTAGCTTTGATCTCTTCTAAAGTTCCATCAACTCTTAAAACACTATTTTTCAATACCTCTATCTCATCATAAGCTGCAACCAGCTTCTCTTTATTCTGTTGCAATAGCTCGTCCTTTTTCTGCATTTCACTGCGCAATATCTCAGCTATATCTGACGACTCTAGTGATACAGACATAGATCGCAATTCTTCATTTAACTTTAGTATTTTTTCTTCTTTTTCTCTTAATAAGTCTTCTAAGGCAGCTATATCTCCCCGTAGGTCGTTCTGGTCTCTTTGTAACATCTCATTCTGCATTGATAAAATGTTAACACTTTCTTGAGCTTTCTCAATTTTATGGTTTAACTCTTCAATATATGAATTTCTATCGTCCGTAATATCTTCTAGTTCAGCAACTTTTACTTCAAGCTCTTTCATCTTTTCATCTTTCTTGCTAATGTCATTCATTTGCTGTTTTATTTTAGCTAATGCTTTCATTAATTTACTCTGTTTTTCTGCAGACTCTTTTCCAATTTTAGTTTTCTCTTCTTTAAGTTGCTGCATTTCTTCGTCGATCTTCCGGATTTTCTGACTAAGATATTCTGCTTCTTTGTTTTCTAAATTGGCAGTATTTCTTAATTGCCTCAATTCTGTTTCTAATTGATCCACTATACGAGCTTGATTTTCTATGTCATCCATCAGACTGGAGTTCTCGTTCGTCAACTGATTTACTCTTTCTTGCAGCTCCAAAATCTGACCTGTAAATAAAGATTGAAGCTCACAAATCTGATTCTAAAAACAAACAAATGTAATCAAATGTTTACAAAACTCAACTACAGGATTCAAGAAAAAATTTTGGGTGAAGCGAGGCAACGTCAGAGGGAAATCTCATAACTCTAAGATCCTTTTATGAAAAATATTCAGTTAGGAGATGGACTTCAATTGAAAATGGCTATCAAAAGCCATAAGCATAAACCTTTATTTCGAGTAGAAAAAAATACAGAAAACTGTCATATATCGTTGATATTTAAAGTCCCTGGAAATGACTTAGTCATAGTAGAAATAGCCCCGGTGGGACAATGCAGTTGAAGATGGTGAAAATAGTCATAGTAGAAAATAGTCATAGTCAATGGTGAAAATAGTCAGAGTAGAAACGTTTTCAATTGTGGTTAGGATTGGTAGTAGAAACTGTGGGAGTTGTCATGGGAGTAGCCGTATGGTAAAAGTAGCAGTAGCAGTCACGGAAGCAGTAACCGTGGTAGGAGGAATAGCGGCAGCTCTATAAGTAAGGCTCTATCTATCAGTACCTATCAGTAAGGCTACACACTTCCTGTAAATCTAAAATGTTGCTAGTTGGATACTTCCTGAGAAGCTTCATTTTCTTAAATTTTATGTTCCAAATTTTGTCACTGATATAACTAATTGATAGTTGTAAGTATTTAGAATGATGTTTCCTAAATAATCATAAGCTGAGCTGGGTGCAACATGTCTACATGTACGATGTCGGAGTTAAGAGCTTTGGCTCTAGAGTTCCGTATGAGGCACTCCACCTACACAGACTAAAAATTCTTGGATGATTGTAATATCAATGAGGTGAAACACGTCAACCTTTCTGTTAAAATGGATCTATGAAGCATCTATTTTGAAGTAGGTTATTTGCACAATTTGGCACCTATTTCCCCGGAGATGACGAACTCAGATGTCCCTTGGGATATACTTTTAGTCCTATCGACCCTTTTTATTAAAATGATTATTTTCAAATTTCGATTCAATGTCATGAGGGGCCACAATGGCGCGGTGGGTAGTTTGATACTCTGACCATTTTCTTCACTTACAAAGAGCACAGGATCTCAGAATTTAAGACCCAATGAGCCGTCTCCCATTCTATGATGATCTACTGCATATGATGAAGGCAAAAAATAATTCACTTTCTTACTAGGGATTCACCCGTAAATAGGAACTGAATACTTAGAACGGCATTTATTTGGGGGGAAATGGAGAGAAAAAACAATGTTATTGCCATTCATTTCATTAAAATTTGAAATTCTGCCGTCTTAATGTTAAATTTTCCAGATGTTTTTTGAATTTAACTTTTGAACAGCCTCCTGTCTAATCAAGTCCTTCTACTGTTACAAACTTACATACTTAGTTCTTGAGAGACTCAATGGCATAAAACAAAAGGCAAACGAGGAGAATAGTTTTTTGTTTTTTTTTTTTTTTTGACTTAGTAGACAGAGTAGTATCTCTCGTGTATTTATTTTTCACCACTTCACATGGAATGACTGTCGTAGAAACTTGGAAGGGGGTTAATTTGATCGGAAAAGGAAATCTCTAGTATCCCCTTTTAAGGACCAAAAAGGATCGGAGGGCAACGAGCTGCCCTCCGCATTCGATCCGAACTTAGGGGAGGGGTTCTGGTCCCAAATCTAAACCATAAGAACAAAAACGATATTTATTTTTCAGAATTCAACAAACCTATTCAAAACTAATAGTGAATATTATAGTTCTGCCTTTCCAGAGCCACGAAATGATTCAATATTTACGGCGAAGGAAAAAGGAAGGTCTTAAAAGTCGTGGTATAAGAACCCCTACTAGAAGGCAACATCAAATCTAAACCAAAGTTTGTGATAAGTAGAACTAGTCTCACAGTTTTGCCTTTGTTTTTGTCCTTGCATATAATACAATCTCTGTAGGGGGACAATCAAAGAGTAAAGGCATCAAAATCTGTTTTTCTTGATTTAATTACTAGACAGGTTGGTGGAATGTATTGCACAAAACCCAGTCAACAGCTACAGTTGTTGCGTCTGTCCTCGATCGGACCTCTGTGAGGGGGAGGGGAGGCTAGATTCTTTTAATCAGAATCCATAAGAATGGTCTGTTGGATATCAATTCAATTTGGTTAAGATTAGCAACTAGGATTTTTAATGCTCCTTTTAGAGGGTAGGAGTCCAAACCGATAGACATCACCGTCATCACTTGTGCTCTGTAACTGTGACCAGTTGGTCATAGTTGTTGCAATACTTCACGAGGCCTTGATACTGATAGTTTAGTCTTACTCTATACTTTTGGCAGTAGTCGGCAGCAAAGCTGCTACTTGTGGAGCTTCTATTATAGACATTTTTTGCCTTTTTTTTATTATGTTGACTAACACTAGGCTATCTGTTACGCTAGTACCCTTAAATTGCGATCCAAACCTATAGTAGAGTCTCAGACCCACCTGTAATCAGGCTCCTATCTTCTTTGGGTCATTCCCAGTGAGTATCTGTCTTCCATTTGCAAACCACTTTTTTGGTTTATTTGGTATGTCGAAATCAGTTCAGACACTGGTAAGCCTTATTTGGTCAAATATTAGGAAAATTAGAAAAAATGCCTTTTAAGCCCTTTAAGTACATCTTGTTCAAGTCAGGAGCTTTTAAACCTTTTGATGTAAACTTTTGGAAATTAAGAAAAGATAATGATCCTTGGACACTGTTAAAGTACAGAAATTTAAAAAGCTGCAACAAATAATATTCTTCTCTAGAAGCTTAAATGCCCTGTTCAAGATATAAGGAGCACCCCCTCCCCCAAAATTTTTCTGATGACCCCCCCCCCCCAGAAAAATTAAGGCCTAAAAATGTATTTCTTTCAAGTATGACCCCCCTCCCCTAGAAGAAAGGCTGTGATATCCTCATAGGCAAATTTTTCAGACAACCCCCTAACCCCCAAGGGTCAGACCGCTCTGTACTTATTTTTTCTGTTATTAATTACTCTGATTGAGTTTACCGGTTAAAATCAGGCATTTACCCATAGACTAGTTTCCTAAGGATACATTCCTAAGGGAGTTTCCTAAAGGAAACCTACTCTACCCCACATTGGGAGGAACATTTTGGAGATATTTTAAAATTTATTGGTGTTGGCGATAACAGAGAGTAAACAGACACAAATACAAATACCATGGCAAGATTGCAACTGCAGACGTAAGTTATCTATAAGCTACTAATAATTTGTATATCGGAATTTCTCCGAAGCATTGAATTCCAGTAGCCTAGTCTGTGAATTTAGTTTGCTTTCTTTTTCGGTATAATTACATACTTCTTTCAAGACATACTGGTTGCTTAAATTTTTTTTACATTGATAAGGTCCTTACCCTGGTAAACTCTTCAAAATAAGAGAGTTGGTTGAAGTGAACTCGATTAAGTAACATTCATCACCTCGAGGGGTTCTTACTTTTAATTCCTAGGTTAATTTTAGGATTCTAGAACGTCAAAATTTTAGACTAAAAATTTACGAAGTAATTTCTTCTTCTATGGAAGTTTCTTCTAGAACGAAAAAAAAAGTGTAGAGGTACATTTTATGAAGATGAAAATAATAGGCATATAAGGAAAATAAAAGAAATTATAGGGTTAATCGTAAAAATATCTTTTTTTAAGAGTGGAGCAGGTAAAAGTGAGTCAAGGCACGGGCCAAAGACAACACACATTTGTGTAAATACTCATAACAAACCACAAACAGACAGAAAAAAAAGTTGGGGCAGCCCAAACGTCTTCAGCCTATTTTCCTTAGCCCAAAATATTGGACTTCAAATTTCTAATACTAACTTTTCTCAAATTGTGTAATTATGAACTATTTTTTAATTTTGTAATTTATCAGCTGTAATTTTGAATAGCATGCACAGGTTACATTTACGGAAGCCTTTCTTTTTTCAATTAAAAGCTCAAAATCCAATGAAATTCTGACTTGTTAAACTGATGAATTCTACAAATCGACTGAACAGATAAATGAAAGCAGGAATCTTGTGGGGTCAGGTTTTTTTAATATTACTCTTTTATACGTTTTTTCTTTGAAAGGCCGTCAAACCTATGTGATACAGAAAGTTTGCCATAGTGGAAAGTAACTGTCGAAAATCTTAAAAAAAATAGCAATAACAAGCAAACTATATAGTGGCAACAAAAAATGATAAATCTATTTTCGATGGAAAATGGCTTAGAAATTCATATGAGTACTGCTTACTTCAAATTAAGACTTTTAACATAGTTAAACCAATAAATCTGGAAGTGAGAAAGTGTATTACATGTAATATACACCCCCCCCCCCTGGAAAAGATCATTTCTTTATTACCTTGGAAATTACGGCTTTCTGCTTTAGCATCTTCAGAGGTATTTTCAAGATCCCAAAGCTTTTCTTCCAACTCCTTGTTCTCATTTTCTTGCACTTCCAATTTGTTATTCCTTTCAACAATATCAGCATTCAACGAATTAATGACTCTTTCCTTTTCTTCTACTTCCTCGATATATGATGACAGCCTATCCTGTACTCTATACAAGTCATTCGATTTCTCTTCTAAGTTCAGATTTAATTCTAAAATCTGTTGTTTCAACTGCTCATTTTCTTCACAAACATTATTCAACTTAGATTGCAAACTGGAATATTTCATAATAAGGCTACTAATTTCCTCATCCCTCTCTCTTAATTCAGCCTGTGAAGCTTCAGACTGCTGTTGTTGCACCAGCTGCATTTCAAGGTGCTGAACTTGAGCGTTAGTTTTATTCAGTTGTTCACCAAGCTGATTAATTTTATCTAATTTTTCTTCTGCTTCTTCCTCTAGGCGTTGAGCTTCAGAAGTCCAATGAGAAACGTCTTGATTCTTTAATAACAATTGCTGTTTCAAGTCACTTTCAGAAGATTTCAGATCGACATACTGGGATGTTATCACTTCTAAATCATCTTGCAATTTTTGTACTTTCACATTATATCCAGCCACCTTTTCTTCTTCCAGTGATTTCATCTCTATCATCATTTTAGAATTAAGTTCCTTTTCAGCTTCATAAAGTGATTTCATATCATCCAACTCGGCTTTGATTTCAGCATACAGAACTTGTTTATTAGACAAATTAGTCAATGTATCTGTAAGATCAACATTTAAATTATCAATAATTGTTTGATATTTAGCCATATCAGCAGTATACATTTCTAATTTCGCTGTTAATTCATCGATTTTCAGCTTAGCAGCGTCTAAATCTAATTGTAGATTAACCTCGGAGGAATACCGAGTCGCTATTTCAGAAGCTTGATCTGCATATTTCGCTAAAGTATCGGCTAATTTCTCCTCGACATCGACTAATTTTTTATTATCAACATCAGCTGCTACTTTATACGCACTCATCTCCTCTGCCTGTTTAACAATCGTTCTATTTAAAACTTCGATTTGCGTTTTCAGCGAAGTTGCCGATTCTTTGACTGCAGGTTCAAGTTGTTTTGGAGCCTCGGTTTGTTTTAATGGCACTTTGTTCTTTTTATTACCTTTCTTGTTTGGACGACGACTTGTATTTGGACTGGTTGGACTAGTCGGTACCTCCGGTTGCTGAAATAAAAATGCCATTAAGTATTTGTATTTTCACAGCACAGGAATTCGTAAAAAGATGCACATATAATGTTCTTTAAAGCTTAAAGGGCGTATCTTGAACTTCCTTTGTCCTGAAATTTTCCATCTTAAGGCCCACTCTCAACAAGAGTTTAATTAGCACCGAAGTTTAGCTAATTTGATGTTCTCGAATCAGTTAAATCTAAACCCAGTCGCAATAGACATTTAACTAGAATAAAGAACAAGATTTTACACAAACCCAAATTGGAAACCCCTAAGCTGACTTAAGACCAGCCAGTTCTGAAATTTTCTGGAAAATTCTGACTGGCTACCACCTTTCAAAATAACAGAGGAAATTATGGCACTAAGTAGTTTCAAAATTTTGACTAATATTAAAATCCAATCACTAGCAACAGGTAATACCAAACTTTGAAACAAGCTGAAGCTTGGTGTCAGTAAAATCGAAATGGTGAATGAGCTTTTAGCAATGCCGAAGAGTCAACCAACTTAATTATTTCATTAGAAGAAACATCCCTCTATGACATGATTAAATAAAAAAAAACAAGTTTTTTTTAACTGAAAGTAAGGAGCGACATTGCAACTTAAAACGAACAGAAATTATTCCGTATATGAAAGAGGCTGTCCCGTCCTGAACGCCTCGCTCTTTACGCTAAATTTTTTTATTGTTTTAAATAATGAAGTTGTGAGACGCAGTCAAACTTTAGCGTAAGAGCGAGGCGTTGAGGAGGGGACAGTCCCTTTCATATACGGAATAATTTCTGTTCGTTTTAAGTTTTAAGGTCGCTCCTTACTTTCAATTAAAAAAAACTCGTTTTTTTATTTAAATTCTTAACATTTTTCAATTAATGCAGCTTTGATTTTGGCTACCGTACATGAATCATTAAAACAAAATTTGCATATTAATTTTACTTTTTTGGCTAAATGGCTTTCTCGAAATTTTGATCTGCAGAACTTACGAATTAACTTACGTAACGAACTTCTATATTCGTAAATTTTTATTACGTATGTCAGGGTGTTCGCCCCCCTAGTCAATACCTCGCTCTTTACGCTGAAGTTCAAATTTTTTCCAGTTCTTTAAGAATGACCCCTTAATCACAAATGCCGTTAATTAGAATAAATAGCTCTGATGAAAGTACAAAAAAACTTTAGCGTAAAGAGAGAGGTAATGACTAAGGGGCGAACCCCATCATATACGTAGTAATTTCTGTTCGTTTTAAGTTTTGATGTTGCTCCTTAATTTCAGTCGAAACAATTGTTTGTTTTTTAATTTAATTTCTGATCGTTTTTTTTTAATAATGCTGGGAAATCCTAAGCCCCTTCATAGCAATGTCCCTTCTCCCATGAAATCTACCTCCATGAGAAGATCTTCCCACGTAACCACCGACCCCCCCCCCACAACTACCAGAAAAAATTCCCCTGAAAACTTCTGTATACTTCCCAGTAACCAATGCTATATGTGAACATTGGGCAAAGTTCATAACTTGCAGACTTTCTTCCGGGGACTGTGGGGGATTAAGTCATCCTCAAAGACATAGCTGTCGTATTTTTGGACCATACTGAATAAAATGGGTATCTTAAAATTTTTATCGGGTGACTTTGGGTAAAAAATGAGAGTGGGAGGGGGCCTAGTTGCCCTCCATTTATTTTGGTCGCTTAAAAAGGGCACTAGAACTTTTCATTTTCGTTCGAATGAGCGCTCCCGCGATATTCTAGGACCTCTGGGTCAATACGATCACCCCTGAAAAAAAAAAAAAAAAAAAAAAAAAAAAAAAAAAAAAAAACAAGCATCTGTGATCTTCAAAAAATACAAAATTCCACATTTTTGCAGATAGGAGCTTAAAACTTCTATAGTAGGGTTTCTGATACGCTGAATCTGATGGTGTGACTTTCATTGACGTTCTATGACTTTTAGGGGGTATTTCCCCTTTTTTCAGAAATGAGGCAAATTTTCTCAGGCACGTAACTTTTGATGGGTAAGACTAAACTTGATGAAATATATATGTTTGAAGTCAGCATAAAAATATGATTCTTTTGGTGTATCTGTTGGTATCAAAATTCCGGTTTTTACAGTTTCAGTTACTATTGAGCCGGGTCGCTTCTCACTTACAGTTTGTTACCACGAACGGTTTGATATAAAATTCTCTGAACCCCAAAAATGGGTGCAGTACATACCTTCATTAAAACATGCTCTTATCAAAACAGAGTAAACGAAAAATATAATATAATTATAAAACAAAAAGAAATAAAGAAAAGGTATCTTAAACGGCTCGGGTAGAAGTCTTCAAAAATGAGCCCCATATAAAATTTAAGATTTTTTAAAACACGTTAAAACCATAAGAAAAACAATAATAAAATGAATCATAAATGAGTACAGTTAATTTCTTCACCAAAAATATGCATAGGTAAAGTTAACGGCTTCTTAAATAAAAACGTGAAACCAAAAAATATAAGGGATCTTAAGATGGTGTGGTAGATGATCTCTTTAAAACATGGTCTTGTAGAATAGTAGATTTCTCGAAGCATTATCAACAATAGTCACTTGTACTCGCTTATCTTGAATTTTCCGGATTTAGCAGAAGTATATCATCCAACAACTAGTCCAGACTGTTTCAAATAGTAATCCCCTAACCTCTCACGCCATTTACATCTTGTGAACCACTAACTGGGCTTCTGGGCCCATTTCAGGTCTGTTCATACCTGAAAACTGCAATGTTCTAAGACTTTTTCTTTTGTTTTTATAAAGTTATGAAGTATTTAAGACAGTACCACGTTTTTGTCAGTGTTGCCGCTTTGAGCCGCGGAATTGAATAAGCAAAAATTATTAGGTACATTTCATAACGCTTTTCAAACGTAAAAATTCAACCCTTTCACCTTCCGCCTCAGGAAAACCAATCACCCTGTTTGGCTCCACCCCTTGATTGTAACAAGCAATAATAAGGTGTGGCTAAAAAATGACCACTTGTTTTTGTAAGCCAAAGATATCTACTCTGTACGGCTGGCAACAGTGGTAGGCTTGTCGGATAAGTATTATTGAGATACTTGAACGTGCTACTAGAGTTACACTTGTGAACGCTGTAAAAAACAGGATCAACAAATGCAAGTTATATTAAAAAAAGATATTAACTCGCGTCTTTTCTGATCTTTTTTAACTTTTAAATTCACAGTTTACCTAAGAGTACACGTATTAAATGTTGTTATTCCGATTTCACACAAACCGTTTCAGCCAACATGAGAAGCCGATTATTGAGATATATAGAAGATTACACACAGGGAAGATAGTGACAAGTGTCACACTACCTTCTCATCGCATACATGAAAAAGAGAAATTTCTAAGACAGAAATTTTCAGGACAAGGGATATTTCAAAAAAACTAGAAAAAGGCCTCCTAGCAAATAAATACAGTTTTCTGGCCTGAAAAACATTAGCCTACTGCTGAACGATTTTCCATTCTTCTTTCACAAACACAGCCTTCTTTTCATTTACAGCCACTTACGGCCTTCTTCTTTTAAATTCGCGGCCTTCTTTTACATTCACGTGGACAGTTTTTCATAAAAAAGGTTGATTAAATTAAAAAAAAAAGAAGATATGTTGGGATTGTTGTAAACCACCTAATGCTCCACCTAACTAGAACTAAACTTATCAACCCTGTAAAAAACAGGATCAACAAATAGAAGTGACATCAAACAGATATTAATTGACCTCTTTTCTAGCCTAAAGTTCACCTAAGATAGAACCTAGGCCTATTAAATATTGCTATTCCTATGTTTAAAAATCGTTTCAGCCCGCATGAAAAGGTGATTGTCGTGATATCTAGAATATTCCACCCGGATAAGATAGTGACAAATGTCACACTACCTTCCCATCACACACGTGAAATTAAATTTTAAAAAAACAAGTTGTTTTTAACTGAAAGTAAGGAGCAAAATTAAAACTTAAAACGAACAGAAATTATTCAATATATGAAGGGGGCTGTCCCCTCCTCAACGCCTCGCTCTTTACGCTAAAGTTTTTATTGTTTAAAAAAATAGAGTTGTGAGAAAGAGTCGAACTTTAGCGTAAAGAGCGAGGCGTTGAGGAGGGGACAGTCCCTTTCATATAAGTAATAATTTCTATTCGTTTTAAGTTTTAATGTCGCTCCTTACTTTCAGTTAAAAAAAAACTTGTTTTTTTTATTTATTTTCTGAACGTTTTTAAATAAATGCAGGTTTTGATTTGATTTTGGCTCACCGCACATGAATAATTAAAACGAAATTTGCATATTGATTTTACTTTTTTTTGCTAAATGGCTTTCCCAGGAGCTGTTTAATTTTATTTACGAAGATTTTTATTAGTAATAAATATACATAACTTACGAATTAACTTACGTAAAGAATTTCTATATTCGTATATTTTTGTTACGTATATTAGGGGGGTTCGCCCCCTAGTCAATACCTCGCTCTTTACGCTAAATTTCTAATTTTTTTTCTAATTCTTTAAGAATGACCCTCTTAATCACAAAGGCCGTTAATTAGAATAAATGGCTCTTAGGAAAGTACAAAAAAAAAAAAAAAAAAAAAATTAGCGTAAAGAGCGAGATATTGACTAGGGGGCGAACCCAATCATATATGTAATAATTTATGTTCGTTTTAAGTTTTGATGTTGAAAAGTTTTCAGTTGAAAAGTTTTTCAGTTGAAAACTTGTTTTTTTTATATTTAATTTCTGATCGCTTTTTTAAATAATGATGGGATATCCGGCGCCCCCTTCACAGCAATGTCTCTTCCCCCATGAAAACTTCCTCAATGGAAAGATCCTCCTATGTAACCCCCGATCCACTCTCCCCCCACCTACTAGAACCCCCCCCCCCCTGAAAACGTCTGTATACTTCCCAATAACCAATACTCTATGGAAACATCGGGCAAAGTTCATAACTTGCCGCCCTTCCCTCGGGGACTGTTGGGGATTAAGTCATCCTCAAAGACATAGTTATTATATTTTTCGACTATGCTGAACAGAATGGCTATCTCAAAATTTTGATCGGGTGACTCTGGGAAAAAAGAGCGTGGGAGGGGGCCTAGTTGCCCTCCATTTTTTTTGTCATTTAAAAACGGTACTATAACTTTTAATTCCGTTCGAATGAGCCCTCCCGCGATATTCTAGGACCACTGGTCGATACGATCACCCCTGAAAAAAAAACGAAAAAAAACAACATATAAACACAAAACCGTGATCTTTAATCTGGCAAAAAATACAGAATTCCACATTTTTGCAGATAGGAGCTTGAAACCTCTACAGTAGGATTCTCTGATACGCTGAATCTGATGGTGTGATTCATGTTCTATGACTTTTAAAGGTTGTTTCCCCCTTTTTTCGAAAACAAGGCAAATTTTTTTTCTAACTTTTGATGGGTAAGACTAAACTTGATAAAACTTATATATTTGAAAATCCGCATAAGAATCTGATTCTTTCGATGTATCTATTGATATCAAAATTCCTTTTTTTAGAATTGCGGTTACTATTGAACCGGGTCACTCCTTACTTACAGTTCGTTACAACGAACTGTTAGAAAAAGAGAAATTTCTTGACAAAAATTTTTAAGGAAAATGAATATTAGTAATTTCTAACAAACTAAAGAAAGGCCTCCTAGCAAATAAATACAGTTTAATTGCCTGAAACATATTACTGTTGAATGATTCTCTATTCTTCATTCAGATTCATGGCCTAATTTTCATTTACAGCCACTTATGGTCTTCTTATTTTAAATTCACAGCCTTGTTTCACTTTCTCCATCCTTCTTTTACGTTCACGTACACCGTTTTTCTTGATGAAAGTTTATCAGAGGCAACACTACAGCGTTGCCTATAGTAAAGGTCATACGGCTCTAATGTTTTATTATTGTTTTTTTTCCCAGAGGCACTTCATATAGAAGGGGTCGTCGTAAAAACTTCAAAGGGGGGCACATTCGATTAGAAATCGAGAGATATAGTACCTTTTATAAGGGTCAAAAGTGATTGGAAGACAACGAACACCCCTTCCACACCCACTATTTCCCCAAACACATCCAATCAAAATTTTGAGATAGCCACTTTGTTCTACGTTGATGTCCAGATAGAAATTATGTTTTTGAGGAGGACACTCCCCCACAGCCCTCAGGGCAAGGGTTGTAAGTTATGCCCTGGGGGCATATAAGCTTTTTATAGAAAGCTGTCGTAGAAACTTCAAAAAGGGCTCATTCGATTGGAAATTCAAAGGCTAGTGCCCTTTTTAATAGTGGAAAGTGACTGGAGGGCTACTAATCCCCCTCTCACGCCCACCTTTTCCCCAAACACATCCAATCAAAATTTTGAGATAGTCATTTTGTTCAACGTGGTTGAGAATTCTGGAAATTAGGTCTTTGAGGATGACAACGTCACCACAGACCTAAGGCTAAGGGTTGTAAGTTATGCCCTGTGGGCATATAAGGTCTTTATAGAAAGCATTATCGTAGAAACTTTCAAAAGGGCTCATTCGATTGGAAATTTAAAGGGCTAGTGCCCTTTTTAATAGTCAAAAGTGATTGGAAGGCAACTAACACCCCTTCCACGCCTAGCATTTCCCCAAACACATCCAATTGAAATTTTGAGATAGCCATATTGTTCAACGTAGTTGAAAGTTCTGGAAATTATATCTTTGAGCATGACACTCCCCCCTCCAATATCTTCAGGGCAAGGGTTATAACTTATGTCCTGGGGGCACTTTTAGTTCTTATGGAAGGAATGCACGTATGAAATTCAAAGGGGGTTCATTTGATTGAAAACTGAAAGTTCTCCTTCACGTTTTAAGATTCAAAAGATATCGAAGGGTAACCAGCCCCCCCCCCACGGCCTTTTTACCCAAATGTATCCGATACCAATTTTGAGATAGATATTTTGTTAAATATAGTTCAAAGATCATATAACAAAAACTCCGGTGTCAACAAAACCTCTCAGGGCCCGGGTGCAGGCGTTGTAAGTTATGCCCTGGTGGCATATATGGTACTTATGGAAGGGATGCTCGTATAAACTTCAAAAAGGGCTTATTTGATTTGAAATTGAAGGTTCTAGTTCACGGTTTAGAGTCAAAGAGATTGGAGGGTATCTAGCCCCCCTCCGCACCCTTTATTCTCAAACCTACCTAGAATAAACTTAGAGATACCATAGCATTTTTTTAAAAAATAGTTCAATGACATTTAACAAACTCTCCGGGGTCGACGCAGCCCCCCAGGGCCCCAAGGCAGCCATCTCAATTCACGTAGTTGTGGATTATACAGCTCTTACAAAATTGACGCTCATAAGCACGTCAGAGAGGACCATTGTAATTGAGAATTGAAAGTTCTTGTTTCATTTTTGGGAGTCACAAGAGATTTGTGGGCAACCAGCCCCCCCCCCACGCCCCTTTTTTCCCGAGTGCATCCGATAAAATTTCGAGATAACCATTAAGTTAAAAATTGTTCAAAAGTCAAATAACAAAAACTCAGGTGTCGAAACAACTCCCCAGCGCCCGGGGGCAGGCGTTGTAAGTTATGCCCTGGGGCATATATGGTTGTTATGAAAAGGATACTCGTATAAACTTCGGAGAGGGCTCATTTGATTGGAAATTGAAAGTTCAAGTTCACTTTTGAATAGTCAAAAGAGATCCGAGGGCAACTAGCCCCCCCCCCCCCACGCCTTCTTTTCTAGATCCATCTGATGAAAATTTTGAGATAGACATTTTGTTAAACAAAAATAGTTCAAAGGTCGGATAAGAAAAACTCCGGTGTCAATACCCCCCCCCCCGGCCCGGGAGAAAGCGTTCTAAGTTATGCCCTAAGGGCATGTATGGTTCTATAAAAACCATGGCATGGAAAGGGATGCTCGTATAAACTTCATAGAGGGCTCATTTGATGGAAAATTGGAAGTTCTAGTTCACTTTTTAAGAGTCAATAGAGATATAAGGGCAACTAGTCCCCCCTTCCACGCCCTTTTTTCGACAAATCCATACGAAACATATTTTGAAATAGCCAGTTTTTTAAAAATTGTTAAAAAATTAGTTAACAAAAACTCCCGTGTGACCAGAACCCCCCAGGGCTCAGGGGGTAGGCGTTGTAATTGTTGTCCTGGGGGCGTGTATGATTCTGATGAAATAGATACTCTAAAAAACTTCAGAGAGGGCTCATTTGATTGGAAATTGAAAGTTCTGGTTCATTTTTTCAGAGTCAAAAGATATCCGAGGCAACTAGCCTCCCCCCCACACCCTTTATTCCCCAAGCTTATCCGATAAAATTTTTAAAATAGCCATTTCATTAAAAATAATTCAAAGGTCAGATCAGAAAAACTCTTGTGTCGACGCAATTCCCCAGGGCCCGGAGGCAGGTGTTGTAAGTAATGCTCTGGGGGTATATATCGTTTTTATGGAAGGGATGCTGGTATAGCTACGAAGAGGGTTCATTTGATTGGCAATTGAAATTTCTCGTTCACTTTTTAAGAGTCAAAAGAGATCGGATAGCAACTAGACCCCCCCCCCTCCACACCCTAAATGCATCAGATTAAAATTTTGAGATGGAAATTTTGTTAAAAATAGTTCAAAGTTCAGATAACAAAACTCCGGTGTCGACACAGCCCCCCAGTCCCCGCCAAAGCTTTAAAAAAAAAATATTTGGCTACTGAAGTATAAATGAAACTTAAAATGAACAGTTAAATTAAAAAAACATACAAAACATACTAATGTAAATTAACAAATAAATCTTAAACAAGTGAAACTTAAATGGAAAATGCAAGTCTAGCTCGAAACAAACAAAACACCCTACAAACAAGAGTTTGAACGCCGCCTCGTTCTCTAACTATAAAAGTCTAAAACCTACTGCGTCATTGGCACTTTACTGAAAACTAAATGCGTCTTGAACAGCCTTGAAAAGTATAAACAACATCAAATTGAATATTTGATTTATAGTGATTTTAGTTGTTGAAAGATCCATCAGTTTAATAATTTATGTCACTCTAATTTTATCTTTATTTTCAATGCTGTAAGAACTGGAAAAGAAAATATTTGTAATATAATTCGTTTTCAGTGAAGCGCCAATGACGCGGAAGGCTTTTGGTTTTTATTTACAGTTAAGGAAAGGGGCAGTATCCAAACTCTTGTATGTAGTAAAAATATATTCGTATTGAACAACTTTAGAAAGAAAAAATAAATTAAACTTAATATTTGATGTATAATGATAATAATTGCTGAAAGCTCATCAGTCCAAAGTTTCATCATAATTTCAGTATTTACTTTTAATTTTAAATAGAAAAAAAATATTTGTAGTAAGATTGGTTGTCAGTAAAGCGCCAGTTACGCATTCGGTTTTAGGCTTTTAAATTGAGAAAAGAAGATAGGATCGAAGCTCTTGTTTACAGTTATGTTTGTTAGTTTCAAGCTTGATTTGCATTTTAAATTCTAGTTTCACTTGTTTTAAAATTTTTTTATTCATTTACATTAAAATTTATTGTACGTTTTTCTGCATTGATTTTTTATTTAATTTCTGTTTGTTTTAAGTTTCATTTATACTTCAATAGCAAACTATTTTTTTTCGTTTTAAGCTTGATTTTCATATTCAATCTAAGCATTATTCGCTTTAAGATCTATTTATCCATTTATATTATTACCGTACTTGTTGTATTTTTTTTTCCTGTGATTGTTTATTTCACTTCTGTTCATTTTGGGTTTCATTTATTCTTTAATAGTAATTTCTAGTCGTTTTGAGTTTGAATTTTAGCAGGTATTTGTATCTGCTGAGCTTAAGTTTAAAATGACCTTTACTTATCTTTGAAAAACTTATTCTTCGGAAGGTTTTTTTTAATCAATTATAATACAGAAATGCAAAATAAAACGCTTTTTAGTTCTTATTTTACAAATAGTATTTCATTATCACTAAAGTTTGTATTTCAAGATTATATCTATCACCAGAGGCTAATATTACAAAACAACAGTCCAGTGTTAAAAGACATCAACTACACGTCTAAGTGTCTAATTCTCACCAAAAATGGTATTTAAGGAATTTGGCTCTTGGTTACAAATCTGTGTTAATTTTGTGTTGTAATATATAAATTCCACAACCATTGTTCGGCTATTCTTACCACTACTGCTACTACCATGTTTTTTAAATTTATTACATGTTTCTGAAGTTAACTGCTGTAGTAAATAGATGTTAGTTTCTCGATGAAAGTAAGCGCACATATAAAACTTGAAATTAGGGGCTTATATGAGGCTAAACTGAGCATAAATTGCAATGAACCGAGAATCCAAAGTTAAAACAATCATTTATTACCACAAATAACGATGGAGTTCAACGCTGTAATCAACGCTTTATGAAAACGAAATAAATTTTTCCACTGTTTCTTGTTTTTCATTAAAAGATAAAGAAATTAACTACTGCTGAAACTCCCAGGAATTCCTTTTTTTATTTGAGTATTAATTAAAAAAAAAAACTGTCAATAAATTTTGTTATTATAATACAATTCATGGCAATTTACTGATTCAGCCCAGCAGATAAGATTAACATGTAAAATTAAAGATCAAAACGATTAAAAAGTACAATCAAATTAAAAATGAAACCCAAAACGAACAGAAATTAAATAAACAATCAGGGCAAACAATCATACATTAGATATTAATGTAAATGAATAAATGAATCTTAAAACGAGGGAAACTTCAATTAAATATGTAAATCAAGCTAGAAACGAACAAAAACTACTACAAACAAGAGTTTGGGTATGGCCTCATTCTCCCACTATAGGAATCTCAAGCCTACTGTGTCGTTAGCACTTTACTGAAAACTTTATGCGTCTTGAACAGTCGTGTAAAGCATAAAAACCGTCAAACTGAACATTCAATATATAATTACATAAATTGTTGAAAGCTCATCAGTTCAAAATGTTACTATAATTTAATGTTTATTTTTAATATTAAGCACAAAAGAAAATATTTGTAATAAAATTGGTTTTCAGTAAAGCGCCAATGACGCAGTGGGTTTTAGACTTTTGCAGTGAGAGAAGGAGGCGATGCCGAAACTCTTGTTTGTAGTGATTTTCGTCCGTTTCAAGCTTTATTTGCATATTCAATTTAAGTTTCACTCGTTTTAAGATTTATTTATTCATTTAAATTAATATCTATTTTATGTTTGTTTGCATTGATTTTTTATTTAATTTCTGTTTATTTTGTGTTTCATTTATACTTCAATAGCAAAATATTTTTTTTTTCATTTTTAACTTGATTTTCATATTCAATCTAAGCATTACTCGCTTTAAGATCTATTTATTCATTTATATTATTACTTGTTGTATGTTTTTTCTATGATTGTTTATTTAATTTTTTTATTTGAGTATTAATTTTAAAAAAACTTTCTGAAAAATAAGTTTTTCAAAGAAAAGTAAAGATCATTTTAAACTTAAGCTCAGCAGACACAAACACCTGTTAAAATACAGATACCTGTTAAAATTCAAACTCGAAACGTTTGAATTTTAACGTTTGAAAAACGAAAGTGTTTTTTTTTAATTAATCAAATTTAAAAATAAGAAGGTATGTTGGGATTGTAAGACCTAATGGTCTTAGAAATCATTCCTGTAATTCAAAATGCAACTACCCGTATCAGAGACACCATTTAAAATATTATATCATTTTAGTCTGAACACTGCATAGTTTTTCCATGACAGTTTTGCAAATGTTTCTGAACTTACTTTGGAAGTAAAACAAAGCTTATATTTAATTAAGCCATAATAAAGCCATAGTTAAGTTCTTGTGTCGCCATATTTTGAACGTTTTGCTGGATGACAGCTATCGAACATATGGCTCAGGTATCAGAATGCATAATTCTTACACTCTTAAATATTATACTACTACTACTACTAATAACAACTCACCGCAGCACCAAGCAGCCTGAGGCCAACACAGCTACGAGTGCTCCTCCTCCATCCCAATCTATTCACAGCCTCCCTCTTTACACCCTCCCAGTAAGTTCTCATTTCCCTTAAATCCTTTTTTGTGACATCCTCCCATCCAATCGCGGACGATCTACTTTCCGTTTAGCCCTTGACAGTTGGCCAAAAAGGACAATCTTCGGCAATTTGTCATACTTCATCCGCAGAACGTGCCCAAGCCACCTTTCTCTCATTATGGTCATAGAAAGCGGGAATGAACCGCACTTTTCGTACAGCCTACTGTTTGAAATATGATGTTATATGAATTAAATGTCAAGCTACAAAAAAATATGTTCTCTCTAGAGTACTGGGTGATTTCAATTTCGATTCCAAAATATCTAGGATTACAGGAAAAAAGTTATGGCTCTAGTTATATACCTCTTACCCAAATGCACTGTAGAGGAGAAAATGTTTGAATATAATTTACGCCACTGCTATTGCCTGCTTTGGAGGGAAATTCTTTGTTTGGGATTAGTAGTTCTCCTGCTTTTTCTAGTAATTTCGGTTGTAATTGTGAACAATTGCATATACAATCTGTTTTATGAAGACTGCAACAGGCGAGAGGTAATAATCGTCTTCACCAAGTGTTCTCGTTCAATATAACGTTACCATATTGTTTTTGTCCGTTCTTTATTTATTTTATTTACGGGCCTCATTTAATAAACTCACTTTTCCTATTTCTACCGATAAGGAGGGATCCATCAAATAAATAACCCTTGTAATGCTCACTGTTACATTTAGGCCAGACTACTACAAAAAGATTACTTAAATGAAACTGGGGTTATCTTTTGATTTTAATTAGTTTAGAAAATTATAATTTAAGAAATTTTCTTATCTTATCCTACATCTACGCGAGCTGGGATTAGTCTGACAAGTAGCCTTAAAGACGCTTACTCAGAGATTTAACCTAAATAGAAATTAATTTTTCCCTTAACAGAGCCCCGATAGAGCCATGAAAATTTTCTTTTTTTCTTCGAAAATGAAGAAGAAAAGATTACCTGAGCAAGGGTGTCAGCTTGTGGAAGTGCTTCCATTTTTTTCCCTTCTTTCAGGCTAGCTATAAGCGACAAATATTCTTCTTTTTGAATTTCAAAAGCTGCAACGAGAGCACGACTCTGTTCTTTTTCTATGTTTATTTGGGTATTGATTTTCTCCTTTTCGTCAATAATCTTTTTAAAGTCCTCATCTACTTGGGATTTAGCTTTCTCCAAGCTTTGTTTCATCTCATCAATTGCATGTTTTTCGCTGTAATGCTCGTCTTTCAGTTTTTGAATTTCAGCTGAAAACGCAGCCTTTTCTGTTTCCAACTGCGTTACATTATTTACAAAAGAACTTAAAGACTCTCTAAGCGCCAAGAAGTTAACTTTTGAGATGCTTAATTCTTCTTTAAGTCCATTATGCTCATTTAAAAGGGCAGACACTTTTTCATCGTACTCTCCTTTTAAAGTTGTCATTAAATTATCCGTATTCAGTTTTTCTTTCTTAACTTTTTCACACTCGGCACTGATGTAACTCAACTCCTCAGTGAGTTTTACCCTTTCATTATCCCAATCGCGAGCCTTCTCAACAAGAGTCTGATTTAATGACTCCACCTCTCGACGAGCAAAATCAAGATCCTCTTGCAACTGGGATATATTCTTTTGGTATCCATTTACAACCTCGGCTGCTGTTTCTTGTTTAAGTTGATTTTCTAGAGAACTATTTTGCTCAGTTAAGTCGTCTATTTGGAATTCTAATTCTTTTATTGCGATTTCTAAATCAGTAGTAGCATTTGATTTCTTCTTTATCTCTAAAAAAGGATTAGAATATTAACACGAACTTGGAACAATTGGTAAACAAAAAAAACGTATGTGAAATAGGAGTATAAACAACCATCCTAGAGGTAAAAATTTTCATTTGTCAGGCTCAGGCAAGTGGGCAGGATTTTTGTCTATGTGTCTCAGGGGGGGGGGGGATCTCAACAAAAAAAAATGAACGAGGGAATAATAAAAATAAAATCATTTTTCCTGCTAGTTTTGATAAGAACTGTTCAGAAATTTCAAGGCATTTAGTGTTTTATTGGAGGGAACTGACTTTCAAAAATCACGACTAGCAAAAGTCACAGTTTCTTGAAGTACCTTATTTGGCTAAGCAAGGCAGTTGAGTTGATTGACCTTATTCTTTTACAAGAAAAAGCCTCGTTTTCCATATCATAAATGCAATGGAACTTACTGACTCGATTCCTTGATAGAAAGGTCAAATTCCAATTAAAAATAAAAACGCTTCTAAGCTACTCGGAGTGTCCAGACTGAAGCCAGTATTTCTCTTCAACAAAATCATTAATTCAAGGTTAATTCAAGGTAAGTCACACCTTGAAATAAATCGTTTCGACTCGAAGCCAGGAAGTCAAGGAGTTAATCGACCTTATTCCTTTATAGAAAGCCACTCCTCACAGAAATAATTTGAAAGCACTGACAAGAGAAAACGTATCTAAATTAGATACGATTGATAATTTCAATAAAATAAAGGGTATCGATAATCCAATAAATGGGTTTACTAAAACATGTTTTTTTTAATAAGCATAGGCATATATATGAGTTTAACGTTCAGCAAACTTTAGTTCGAAAAGTTATTTTCCCATCAGTACACCTTTTCACCAATTACATAACCATTTGCATTTTCCTTTAAGCATAATCTCTATCAAGGCGGACAGGCATGAATCTGTAGTTTGTGTTTGTATCGGATTAGCGACGCTTCTTGACTACTAAGGTTCTTGCGTCGGCCCTGCGGTGTGTTGCTAAAGCAGGGTTCGATTTCTGATTTCAGTATTACTAGCCTGAGGTCGAACCCACTGCGCCACCACAGGACGCATAAATTTGTTTTGAGGAGGGACACTACTTTCAAATAAATACAAAAAAAGTATATGGGAAACACGATGGATTATATAGAAATGAAATTATGGGGGGTGAAGTATAGTCTCGAGAAGGTGTCCCCCCACACCCCTAATTCACTTCTCGCTATTTCTTGAAATAGGCACCCTGACAATTATCGTTTGATCTTACGGACTCTTCAGAGCGCATGTATGACAAGCCTAAACACCTGTTTGTTCTGTGTTAAATTTCTGCTAATTTATGGAGACATTTTGTGCATTTGTTGAGTGATGCAACTGCAAAACTCCTACCCATTTTATGACAAAAACGATGGATTTTAAGTTCTTCAAATATGTATGTCCTTCATTTTTAGAGGCTTTTTTCGGCTGTCATAAAACTTCTTTCTATTTAGCTTCAGAAGAAAAAAGCTTCACGAGTATATTCACCAAAGGCTTCATCAAAATCCCACTAATTGGTTCAGGACATTTTAGCAGAATGTTGCTTATTATTAACAATACTAGCAGCGTTATAGCCGATCATTCGCGTTTACTCTGGCCAAAACGAAGGCTTTGGAGCCAAAAAAAGTAAAAAAGAGAAATAAACCCTAGTTAGTTCCGTTGTTAAAAAGTTTGCCAATGACGTTATGAATGTAACTAAATGCGGCAAAAACTGTGCCGCCATAAAGTAAGCTTATACTTTTTGCGGCTAAAAGTACGAGCGTTACTTTACGTGTTTCTTGAATTTTTTTTATGTGCCAATTGGTTCACTCTACCTCCTATTCTATTTTAGGATAAAAACACGTAGATTGAACCTTCATTTTGTATATATCAAGCAAAATTTCTCGTTTTATAGGATGATAGCACTAATTGGTCGAAAAAGAATTTACCACAAAAATGCAAAATCTTTATTTTCCTTTTTGAGTGACAATCCTGTTTAGAAAGCTGTGTAAGTTTACTTAAAGACATCCTTCGCATCCAAATACGTAAGAAAATGTAAATACGAAACACGTTCTACACCAGACAACTGGCAAAATATAGCCAAATATTTTACCTATTTGAAGGGGGAGGGAGGCAAAATCCGTAATGGGGGGGGGGAGCAAGGCCGTATCCAGGGGGGGGGGGGTGGGTTTACCCGGTTTGAACCCCCCCCCCCCGAAACTTTTGACCGAGTCGAAAATAAGTCGAAAATTAGTAAAACCTAGGTAAAATCAGTATAATTAGTCGAAAACTGAGTCAAAAATTAGTACCCCCCCCCCCGAAAAAGTCAAAATTAGTAACCCCCCCCCCCCCCGAAAAAAAATCCTGGATCCGCCCGTGGGGGGGGGGGTAAGCAAACAACTATTACCTACAAACGTTTTCCTTTTTTACGGTGGTCTCACCTTTTTCAAGCATACAATTTTGCTCTTCAAATTGTTTAATTTGCTCAGCTTGCATAGTCACTTTCTCTTCTAACTTGGAGATTGTTTCTTCCATTTCCTCTACATGTCGGTTCGAATCATCGATACTTTGTTTGCTCTGTACTTCATTCAGTTTTTCATACAATACAGCTATTTCTCTGTTAAGAGTGTTATTCTGTATTTGCAAATCTGCTCGCGATGATTCGTGACTTTTATTTAGACCTTCAAGGTACGAAATTCTAGATGAAAAAAAAAAATATTAGTACAAAACAAATAATAGACAAATTTACGAACTCCAACGATAGCTGAACACCATTTGAGACAGAATAAATATTATCCACGTGTGATACCGAAGCATGAAATTCTGAGATACAAAATTGAGAAATACTGTTATTCTTTGCATAAAAAACGCGTCAATACCGAGATCGAATAAATTTTTTTCTTAATATAGATTTAATCTTTTCATATACAATTAAAAAAAAATTCGAATCATAATTTGTAATTATTCTGCACATTGCATAAATGCAAGATAGGATTTATTAACCCGACAAAAAAAAAAAAAAAAAAAAAAAAAAAAAAAAAAAAAAAAAAAAAAAAAGAAAACAGAAAAAAACTTGGTTTGTTTTACAAAAAAGCAAAAAAATGGCATAACTATTCTCAGCAAAAATGATTCGACGAAAAACTTTGAAAATACTCTTATAGAATAATTTCTTCTGTGAGGATGTTTAGTTTCTGAAGATCGAAAAACTCATTGTACGAAACATTATACGAAGAACAATATTTAAAAATTCATTTATCTTAGTTTTAAAGCAATGTCTGGTTACAGGTTCTACATGGCTTTTAGTTCCGCATGAGAGGGAGGCATAATCTCTTCAAATCGTCATATATCTAGCAATAAGGCAACAAAATAAAGAAACGAAGGCGTGGTCTCTTCAAATCGTCTTGAGCAGCGTCAATTGGAGGGGGCATATGCCCTCTCTAGAAACCCCTTTATAAGAAACGTGAAGAGTGAGTGTGGTAATCAGTGTGGTATTAGCTTGGTTTCTGTAAAAAAAAAAATAACTTAGTATGAAGGTACTTTTTAGACTCGGAGATGATGTAGATACAGATTTAAAACAAGACAGTGGGGTATTAGGAAAGGGAGAGGATGCATCGACCAAATTTTCACTCTTACATTAATAATTGACAAGTGCCAGAGTCCTCAGACCCCTTTAGTCCTAAGTTTTAAAGATTACAAACAAGCGTTTGATTCATCCAATAAAAAAAACTTTAGTAAAGACCCTATGCTTGTATGGCATAAGACACAAATACATTAAAGTGATAAGTGCTATGCACAAGGAAAACATTGCTGCCATCAGAGGTTAGTAGCTGGTTTGTGCCTGATCAGCAGATAAATTCGCACTGAATCAGGTTGCGTTCTATCTCCATTTACGTGAATCATTTTGATGGACTCTGTCCTATGAAACACAGCACAGGCTATGGGAGAGCAAGGAACCAAATGGGAAGGTAAAATATCTCCTAGACTTAGATTATGCTAATGATTTGAGTGTCCTAGATGAAGATGTTAGCAAAATAAATGATTTTTTGGAGGTTTTGAGAGTTCAAAGTACAAGAACAAGCTTGAAAATTAATGATTAGAAAACTAAGTCACTGAAACTAGGAATAGATGAAGGTGTAGAGGTGATATTCGGTAATGAAGAGATCGATCAAGTAATAGCTTCACTTACCTGAGTAGTATTGTTGGTAAAGATCAGCAATGTAGTGAAGATATTAAAGGTAAAATAACAAAGGTCCTGGGTGTTTTTTTTCATGTTTAAAAAAGTTTGGAAGAAAAGTAATAAGAGTCTGCAAACCAAGAGTAGGATATTGAAAATACATGGATACTAGTGGTGAAGTATGGTTCTGAAACTTGGGCTGCGGAAGACGGAGGAAGATTTGTTAGATAATTTGCCAGAGAAATTTGCTAGGGATATCTTTGGGTAGCCGTCTTGCTGATTATATTTTAAACTGTAAAATGTATCAAAAACGTGACTCTATCCCATCTTCTATGGTTATAAGGAGAAAAAGTGGAGATGGCTAGGACACGTTTAATCGATGAAGGATTACAGATTGCCGAAGAGCCCCTTTTCTGTCATCTATTTAGAACGATACAAACAGCAGGTCGTTCCCCAATCGAGTTGAAAAAGGTCACAAGAAAGGATTTAAAGGGAATTGGGAACTTCTTAGGAGGGTATAAAGAGCGAAGCTTTGCACACATGGGTTAGAGGAAGAGCGTGCGCAGCTTTGTTGCCCTTAGGCGTCTTACTGCTACAGTGAGTTTTCAGTAGTAGTAAGGCAGGGCTTTAGGGTTTAGTTACTCAGAGTTAAGATGGGAACTCAGGATATTAATAGCAGCATTTGCAAAAAAAATTCATCTATGTCAACATAATGTCATCTTTCTGCGTAATTCTCTATTTATTTCATGGGCAATAAAGTAAATATAGAATTGTCTAGAAAGATGGCACTATGTGAACATAGATGGCCCTTGATACAGGTTGTTCTTAGCCTACCATGGAGGAGTTTCTATACTCAGTATTCTACAAACTGAACATTCTATTAAAAAAAAAAAAACTTAGTGTCACTAAGACTAGTAGGGACTAGAAAAAGAAAGTTTTTATTTTGGTCACAGAGAATGGATAACAAATAGACTATTTTCTATATTATATGGTGGTATTGAATTCGACTTATTAAGCTGACATCACGTTATTATTGGTCAGACTTTAATCCTCCAGTAGCTATGATTGATAAAATGTGATCCCCCATTAGATGCTATAAATGACATTCATATAAAGCTTCTAATAGAATTATTAATTGTTGGTAGATTCGTCTAAGCTTTTTTGTTCATCTAAGACTATATTTAATTGACTTCTAGATTCAAATATCCTTTCTCTTGTGTACTAACATTGAATTTCCATAAATCATGCTGTATCTTACCAGTACCTTAACTAACCTATGAGTTTTAAGAAGGGCTGTTTTTTTATCCTTACCTAAGGATAAACCTTAGAAGCTGAAGCGCCAAAGGTCAATTCCCAACGAGATTTTACTAATACCGAGATTTAATATAAGCCAATTAGATTTTTCATAAATTATTCTGAGTGTCTGAAAGATTCTATAAAAAAATGATTGGCTCAAATTAGTGCAAGTTAAATCTCGGCATTGGTAAAATCGTATTGTGAATGGGCCCAAAACTTACTTCTGAGTTTTTTCTTCAATTTGAGCTAATAGATGCTCTTTTTCAACCTGCCAAGGGTTATCTCTTTGGGAGCCATTATAGGACTCGGAAAGACGAGCTAGATGAATTCTCATTGGTTCTTCTCTCACAGAGCTGTCTGCTCGAAAACTTACTGCAGGACTACGATGAACACTCCCAGCAACAGAGCCAGATCTGCTGGATTTGGATGCTTGAGCCATTCGTTCCATTTGACGCCTAAAGGCATTTTAACGATTAAATTAAGATAAATTGAAACTCGAAAAGATATTAACCGTATAATCCTGAAAATTAGGTAAAAAACTGATGAGCGATTTTTTTTTATTCCTATTTATTACGCTTTTGATTATATAACTTCCTTTTCAAGTGAAAAGGCCATTTTCTTGAATGATGAATACTGAGACAATGCGGGATGCTAATTAATAAAAGTTTATATGGCTAGTTGAAACAAACATAACATGTGTGGGATATTTTATTGAAAGGTCGTACCTAGGGGCCTAAACCCCCGTCAAAACCTCAAAAAAAAACTGTTGTCCATCAAATGAAAATAAGGCTGATAGCACTTTTTCTGTAACGCCTTTTTAACTTGTTTGATAGGCCTGCCCAACCCCAAATCAAAGCCCTGGGTACAGGACTGAATAGTAAAAGGAGTACTGGTGATACGTCCCTTTGCATTATGCTTTTTAAATTGACACAATTATTGGAATTAAAAGCTGAAATATAAAACCCGTCTTAAAAGCGACATATCACCTTTAGCTGATTAATCATAAGTACGTACAGAAAAGGTGATCCTTTGGAAATATCTCACCAAAATATATACATCTGAACATCAAATTTTTTCTTTAATAGTCTTCTGACAAGCACCCCCCCCCCCCTTCCCCAAAGGTATTTTCCAAATAGCATGGGAAGCTAGCATAGGATGTTTTTTAAGCAGCCCTTGGTAACATTTGTCTTTATACGCAATAAAGAACACTAGCCCAACCAACAGCGCAGCATTAGCCCCCATGCTTTGAAAAATTTAAACCAGCAATACCTTTGTTTTGTCAAAATCTGAATTGTAGTTTGGCGGACCTGAAATTTTCTGAAAATAAGCAAATTATTTGGCTTTGAACTTTTGTTTTTACTGAATATACAGCACCCTCTGAATTCACTCTCCTGTCTCATTGACCTTGGGCTGGAAAGATTTAGACAGGAATATCTACTAAGGAACTACATCTGAAGATTAGGTCTAACGTGGAATGACGCTCTGCTGAGTCAGCTCCAAACGAGGAATCTCATAACTCTTTTAAAAGCAGCTATTACCATTTCGTATGGAAAAACTAATAATAATCAAAACTAGTGGCAATATCAAAGGATAGCCAATTCAGTAAAAGAAAAATTCTTTGGTTGAATTTTATAACTAGTAAATTAGATAACTAATTCTTTGGTTAAATTTACCAATTGTAGTGGCAATACCGAAGACCTTGACAAGTTTTTTGGTTAAGTTATTGAAATTTCTTAGAATTTGTTTAAATGTTAAAATTTTTAATATCTAATAAACATAAGAAATGACAAATATAATTCACAAACTCCCATGCATATATTTTTCTCAGAAACTTCTAATTAATTGTACCTGGACAATTAATTCTAAAAGAAAACATTATGAAATCTCTCTATTTATAACGGTAGCAGACAATAACACAAAACATTACCATATTTTTGAAATAGGAGAGAAACTGGATGAGCTTCCTATCCGTTTCATAAGTCGAAGTAGAAAACTCCACGACTTTTCACTGGCTAATATTGCTATGTCATGATTTTTGCTTTCGTTTTATAGCAGTATAACTTTGTTTCGCAGTGTTGGGTTATTTTTCTATTTGTTTTTCTTTTCTTTCAACCATCAACTTCTTCGAGCATTTACTATGTATTTGTATGAAGGGTTGAAACAAAATTATTCTTATTATTATCAAAGCATCCCAAATGACTTTTAAGCTGTTTCTTCAATGAAGTTTTTTTTACTTTTTCAACTAGGAAATTTATATTAGGGTCCAGAGTCAAATATTGAATACACTAATATGTTAATAAAAAAGGTTAATTAAACATTATTTTTGGTTTTTAGAGAGGCAATAGGTTCGAGGGATAACTGTCTGTGTGTATTCCTTTAGGATTAAGTTAAAAGAAAAGGAGAAATCGATTCATCAGAGTCTAACTGTCGATAAAAGGTTTACCTCGAAATGGTAAAGAAAATTTGTAGTGAATGCCTTATAACATGAGAGGGCAGGCACATATTAATATTAATATTAAACTCAGAGATATTTAGCACTTAGAGTCAAAGGTCACATCATTTTTATGTTTTTAATTTTGTGTGTTCATGTTTATTCGACGACCACGAGGCGTCAAGTCCCAGAAGTGTTTTACTCGGTATTGTGTGTGATGATCAATGCGTCAGAACTAAAAGTAATAATATACATACATTCATAACTCTGGAAGTACGTCCAACTTGGACCATATTGTAGCAAGCCAAGCTGTTAATATTCCTTCTGTGCTTGTTACGGATAACAACTTTACGTCGAACAATCTCCAACTCAAGTTCATAACATATTTCCCGCAGAATCACTTATTTCAAAACATATTTCAAGTAGACTCACGTAGAAAACATATTTCAAGTTTAAAACTTATTTAAAACAAAGTTCAATAATAATGTTAAAAACCATCCGTGGTTTGAAATCCTCCGCCAGTAGAACTCAGTGTGTTTTTATTTTCTCTATGGTTTAACCAGTCTTTTCGTGCTAGTGAGTATTTCATTGTCTCTAAAACTTGTATATTTATCTATTTTGTATTAGTTTTGTATATCTTTTTCTTGTATTTTTATTGTACTCCGGCTCTTTTATTGATTTTGACGGGTAATGAAACATTATTATCATTATTATATTATAAAATACTTAATCAACATTACTCTTTCCATAATTTAGACCCAATCAGCCTAATGCGACAATTTTCTTCATCAAGTGTCTAACTTGGAAATAATAAAATAAATACGAAAAAGATAAATTTTACTTTTGTTCCTCTAATTGACGTCGTATGGCTGCAAGTTTGTGATCAGGATTAGTAATAACATCTTCTTGATGGAGAACTCCCTGAAAAAAAAACATGCTGATAAAAAGATGGACAAGGCTAAAACACATACACAGGCAATTATGAAGTAGAGGGAAGCACTTCAAGCTCGGTGCCAAAAATTTAGGATTCGAACAATTTTCTCTATAGTTTCCCAAGATATTCATGCAGTTTGCCTGTTTCGCAGTTTGTGTGTTTCTGAATTTTATACATAGAATGTAGCCTCCGAAATTTGTTCGAAATTCAAGCTCCACTTACTCCCTCCGTGATATCTGATTATAATCTCGTAATTGCTTTTCACAATATCTGGAATCTATGTCAAATCTTAGGTGTCGCCCTTTCACAGTTAAAAAACACTGCGATAAATCTTAAACTTTATTTTATTTTTTATTTTTTTTGGTTTCCCTCCTTTCTTTTTTCCTTTATAGTGTTGAATTTATAGGAGTTTTTTCTTCTTTTTTGCGCTTATTTGGAGGTTTTTTCATAATTGAATTTCTTTAATATGTTAGTAGTTGCACTTCTTACATTCCAGACCGTTTTACCAGGCTGTTGACTCTCGCGGGGGATAATATAGTGATTACTTTGTTGGTGTTTTTTTGGTTGGGGGGGGGGCGGGTAAATTGATTGAATACTTCACTGACTGTATTTTAGCATTTTTTTTCCTTAGTTCCTCATGAACATAGCAAAGTTAAGCAGGAAAAAAAAAAGAAAATCAAAGCTAAAACATACTCAAAGAAGGACAAAAACATGAAAACCTACTGTTCAAAAGGAAATGCATACAGGCCTAAAATATATTGGAAAAACTTTTCTAATGAATTCACTGATGGACAGAAGCCAGCAGATTCTTCTCATTTAAATTGCTTTATATCTAATACCAACATATGAGTTGTTACATACAAAATAAATCTAATTCTAAACTATGAAGGTAGCTCTCATGAGGCATTTTACAGAAAATTAAATTTGCAAAAAAATATATGAACATATATGTTCACAAAAGACCAACCCTTGAGAAATGGGGTCTTAGGTTTTTTTCTAGCCCCATAGGGCTAGAGCAGGGTCAAAACATTTTCAGATATTAGAAAACATACTGGACATATTCGATGTGCTGCAAACAATCTGATACATTACAAACTAGAAGAATGACATCTACCCAAAAATTTGTTTTTAAACACTGATATCTAAGCTGAACAAAATCCTTAAACAATACAGATTAAAAGTTTACCTTTTGGAGATTAACAGCAGCCTTTTGTTCCTTTTCTGCAGAAGATCTTTCCATTTCACCAGAACTGGGATGTACCATTTTTTACTTTACTTGACCTTAAACAAAAAAAAGAAAAACTTAACACCCTTTTGTCATCTTGGACATTTGTAAGTGCTAACCTCTGGACTAAAAACATTTTCAATTGGCGATTGTTACTAATATTTCCGTGAAGGATCGGTGTAAGATTAAGAAAACTTTTGTTTCTAGTACTATCATCAAATAAATTTCTCTTTCTGACATTTATTTTGGAATGCTTTATAAGATCAGATCATACTTAGATAAGATCAGTTTTATTTCATAAAATGGCCATCACAGGCCTGGCTGGGCTGAATTCAAATTTAGGAAAAAAAGAGAACAACATCAAAAAAGGTTTAAAACAATCAAAAACACAAAAACTGACAAACGAAGGCACTGTCAATTCATCAAAATTGTCAAAAAAAAAAGAAACAAATCAATAAAAATAAGAAGAAAATGTATACACATGCATACTTTTATAGGCCATTACTGTCTAAAAACAACATTAAGACACATGAAACTAGTGAATTAAAAGGGTTAATAAAATCATAAAAAGGGGTAGAAAAGTGAACATATATAAATAAAAAGCAGGAAATCAATTGTTTGCTTTTTTGTTAATTGCGTCTGTAATATAAGGTACCAAAGTCTTTATGTATCTTGAAGTCAAGCAGCAAATGGGGGACAAGATAGTAAAAGGTGAAGTGCGCAAGGTCTGGGCTGGTAGTGTCTTTTAGGGAAAGTATTCTCTGCGCGGAGGTTTGGTACTGTATGGACTCATACCCATGTGGTCAGTTGTTTCTGGTACTAAGTTGATACCATCTGACAACAACAATACCAACAGGATATATTGCAGCAGTTATGTCAAAGTCATAGACATACAATTTAGGTTTAGATTAGGTATGTGTCTAAGAAGGGGAATCAGAGATTTCCCCCTCCTCCAAAAGCAGAAATCAACTCTACTGCTTTGCATACATATTGCTACCTTCTAGACCAAAACACATACTTAAGTTACATGGGTAAAAGATGAACTGTGCTTGCATAGAATGCACTTGAATAAAATGATGAGCCAATTAGCTGAGAACCATGCCAAACTAAGCAAACTTTTCAAAGGCAATGCCTTATTGTGAAGCCAGCTCATTAGATTGCTGGCAAATTGTTCTTTGTGAATGAACGCTGCAGTGTCCTCAGAATCACAGTAATAACTGTCTGGATGACGCAATCAACAATAACTCTTTTTTCCTGGAGCCAGTACAAAAAATTCTATTGGACAAAGTTGGGCCAACCCTTTGGACAACTGAAACTTTCTGTGTGTTAATGAACTCTGCGATGTCTTCAGTAGTAAATGAACTGGTAGATGCAATCCACAACAACTCCTCTTTTCTGAATACACACCAAAAGAGCTGTTGCAAGGGTTGGTAGTGCCTGGGGGCAAAATTAATCACAGCACATTCGTACCAACTCAAATATAAGCAAAAAACAAATCAAAGTGAAACATTTGATCAAAGTAGGCAATCCCCCAGCTGTGGCGCCCCTAGCTGCAGCGACCGGGCAGCTGACCCAGTTGCCCCAGGTCGGCCTGGGGCAATGTAATCTACCCTAGCTTATTTTGACAACAAGCTTGGGAACAGATAGAAAAATCCTGTGACCTACTTACAATTCAATATTTTGATTTGTAAATCTTTTTTGTTTCATCCTATAAAGGTAGTGAGCCAAGCGCCTGCCCTAACTCTTAAGAAGCATTTACCTTAATTCCAAGTTTCTGATTTAACGACAGCTTGAGGAGTTGTTGCAGAGAATTATTTTTTGTTGGATTTTGTAGATTTTAGAAGAGACTTTTTTAAGGTAGTAGCCTAGCACTAGGTAGCAGCCTAGCACATAGCCTGGACTTGTTTAGTTCTATTTTCTGATTTAGTCAATTATATTATGTCCAGCAAGGCAAAGCAAAAACACATAAGCCCAGTTAAAGGCCATGATAGGTAAGATAAGATAAGAGATATTTATTTCGAGAAATTACAATCACAAGCCTTGAAGGGCCGAATTCGAATTTCGAAGTCCATAAAAAAACAAACAAGCAAGAAAATCATAACAAAAGCACAACAATTTAAAGATTGGCAACCAATGAAAAAAAAATAAAAAAAAAAAAAATAAATAAATAATCAAAAATCGGAATGCTGTATGATTCCTTTGTCACTTATATTAAAAAACTTCAAAATGGCAACTAGTTAATAGCCGGGGAGCCAAAGTTGAAAATCTGACAAAATAGCAATCTGAGGGGGACAAGTGATTTGAGAGAGGTTTTAGACTAAATCGACTATGCTGATTATGAATATCTCGGGAATATAAGCGCCAAAGGTGCGCTTGGTGGTTTTTTGCAACTAAGTTCGTTGATTTTTCTATTTCACTCAGACTAAGTCCAGCTTTCTACTAGAATATTGTAGTTGTCTCTTTTATACCTAGCCAAAACATTAGGCTATCGTTAATTCAAAAAAATTACCAAAAACACTAGGCTATCGTTAAACACCAAAAAAAAAAAAAAAAAAAAAAACCTGCTCCAAGCACAACAGCTTCATTATAAGATCAAATTTCAAAGCTGCTTTCATAAATGTCTTCTTTCCCACAGAATATGCAAAGCTCGTCGTGTCAGTGCCACTAAGGCAGTGTAGAAGTCCAATGCTGTCAATAAAGTCCCGTGGAATAGAAATAGCTAGCTCGTGCACAGGGAAAATTATGTCAGGAAATTGGAGGACTAGCTCCTTTTTGTTCTCTTTCGTAGCTAACAGCGTAGAGGAGTGTTGCAAAAGTATCACCAGAATATTTGTGTCATTGGCCCAAACAATAACAGAAGAACTTCCATTCCTAAAGCTGGAAGCAACATGGACTGCTACAGGCATGTCTGCTTCTTCATGTGTGCTTGCAAGCTCAAGACTAAGAGGAGGCAAAGGTTCCAGGGATCCTTTTCTGTTGGGGGGCAATATCCCAACATGTCGACGATCAGGGAAACATCCAGCAAGTATAATATCAAAGTTCTTACTTTTTACTTCCAACATTGCTCCAAAACTCATAAATAAAAGCCACCAAGTTAGCTTTGCAGGAAGAACTTCTAAGAATTGATTGCCAGGAATCACCGAGTTTGATGCTGTCACTATTTGTGGTACTGAACTTCAAACTCAGCTCACCCCTTCGTCTATGGCAGCCACTACTGTCTTTTAAGCACACTGGTGAGCCGGTTGGGTCCTTGATTCCATAAATTCCATCATACCGGTCAGAAACCACATGCAGTTGGCATAGATTTTCTGGGAGCTGAGTAAAAACCTTGCACATCAACCTTCTTGAAAAATCAGACAATGTCTCATCCCTTGACGGAGTCATAGTCCTTAAGAACGGTATAAAGTCCAGAATGAGAGATAGCCTCGAATTGACATCAAACACTGGCAAAGAGCAGGCCTTAGAATCTAGGCAAGACAACCCTTATATAAAGTTTATCAGATCAGATTTCTTTCCTGTTCTTAATCGGAATCCCTCGGATTGCGCTTCGAACAATGCCGGGGAATACTGGAGGAGTTCATGCTGAAGTATTTTTTTTTTTTATCATGTCAGTTGGTGATCCTGGATTTTTACCAACATTCAGCAGAACTTTTTTAACTGCTTCTAGTTCTTCTACAGGGTTAGCAAAAGTACGTTCTATGCCAAGCAAGCCTTTTTTGTAAGAAGTTTGCTTGCTGACAGTCCTTTCTTAGAGCATGGTACTTAGCATTGCACTTGCATCTGGTCAATAGAAGTTCTCGGACACGTTTTATATCACTAACAGTGGGAAGCTGTCCTTTTCCATCGGTTTGGCAGATTTTGCATAATTTTTTTCTTTTTTTTTGGGGGGGGGCTATATAGAGCATCTAATTTTTTTCTGGCAAATGATTCCATGCTATCCTGCCAAATAGAGAAGAAATTCTTGAAAAATGGGACGGAAATCTGGAAATGTGGACAGGTCTTCCATCCCCTTTTTCCGTTTTCTGGGCAGGAAGGATCAGAGGGTCCGAAAATGGAAAAATGGGACGGAAGACTGTAGTGTGACAGAAGAAGGAGACGGTTAAACATGATAAGTGATAAATAAAAATAGTTGTCTGATGTGGTTTAAAATAGAAAAAAGGTAAATTGTCTAACTGAGGCTCTAAAATTGTTTTCTATAGGTTTTGGCTCAGAAAAACAGATTTGATAAGGATGGCTGATAAACTTGTATCGATATTTTTTTAAAAACCGCCAAGTCTGGAGGGCTATTCCTTTTTCCTGATTTCCATCAAATTTTTCAATAAATAGGATAGACTGGATGAGCTATAAAGTTAGTGACTTGAAGAGCAATGGTAAATACTTAGATTCTTGACACACAAAAAAGGAAAGAGAAGACAGCCAAGTATTGTCAGAGTACCACCTTTGCTTGAATATGCTTGAAAAAAAACTGTACAACCTAGGCTAGCTCACAAAAGAGCCAAGCACCTCGTAAAACCCTTCCCGTGGACACCCCTATAATTTACTGAATAATAGTAAGAAACAAGTTGCTTTTATCAGGGGGAACTAATCTGCACCTTTACCCTACTTTTAAACCACTTAAGTAAGCCTCTAACTATCCTTTGACCCCAAAACTGGTAAGACTTTTAGCCTATGCATTATAAATTTATATACCAAGGATTCCTGAAAGACGAGGCGAAACAATAAAAAGGGAAATCCTGGTAAAGACAAACCTTTGAGGATCAAATAATAGAGTTAATTAGCTTTTTAACCATCAATTTGCACCAGCATGGCAGACGGCAGTAAAGATAACCATAACGAAGCCACGAGAATGATGCAGTGTCATCTACTTAACACTGAACAAGTTAAGTTTTAAATTGTTTACCATAGATGATTGAGTCGAAACTTTGACCTCATATTAAAGTATGAAGCGCACATTGGTGGTCGCAATTCCCGAAATAAATGGAATCAGCATGTTCAAAAACATGGTTTCCAAAAGTCAGAACTCATGTACCAAAATGTTTTTTTACAAATCGTTATTTGACGACTTTTTCAACTTAGGCTCCCCGACTATAATAAGATAAAAACTAATAAAACTGAAAAAAAATAAATAATATACACATTAACAAATGTTTAAAAAACAACATAAAAAGGGGATAGGGAACAAAAAAAAGAGTATAGAGAAAACCGAGCTGTTTCTTTTATTATATAAGAGAAACGACAAAATTTATGCACAAATTAACCACTATTTATTAAATCAGTAAAAAAAAAGGGTAAAAGATTTATTATAACGCAAGGTAGTACAAAGAATGGGAGATAAGGTGGGGATAGGCTGGGACACAGTTCGTGGAGGACGATTTCTATCAGGTATATGGTATTCAGGGAAAAGGTTCGCAGTACGGGGGTTCAAAAGTGCCAACTTACCGAAACGGAGGCACAAATTATTTCTTCGTCTCTCGAGGGTCTCTAGGTTTGAAATATTTAACAAATACAAATAGGGTATCTTGCCCTCTTTAAAAATAATTCTTAGAGCTCTCTTTTGGACATTTTCAATTTTTCGTGTTGCTTCAGTAGAGAGGCCAGGGTGGCACACAGGACAAGCGTACTCTAATATGGGACGCACAAATGAAAATTATACTTGTAGTAAATGTGATTGGGGGCAACTGAATTTATTTAAAAGTTTAAGGAGGGAAAGCGTGGAGTTTGCTTGTCGTAGGATATTATTTATATGGGCATTCCATTTCAAATTAGAAGAAATAGTAACACCAAGGAGTTTAAGAGATGTGACAGAGGTTTCAGGAGGAATAGGAGCAATAAAAATGGGAGGGAATTTAAGGATATTTACTGAGACTATTGCGGATTTAGAAGGGATAACTGTGATGTCATGGGAAGAGGCCTCACAGGCAATATCGTGGAGTATGCCCATTTGGTTGCTAAAGATGTATTTATGACATATCTCTAAAACTGTCAAGTCATCGACAAATTTCCATCCAATGTTATAAAGGGTTGAAAGGCTGTTAACCATAAGATAAAAAAGGAGAGGGCCTAGAATAGTCCCCTGAGGACTTCCATTAAATATGGGGAGATGATCTGAGAAACAATTTAGATATTTAACTGCTTGAGATCTATTAGAAAGAGAAGAGGCAACGAGCTTAACAAGGAAAGTTTCAATGTGGAATTCATTTATAAGTTTATCTATGAGTAAATTGCGGTTAATAAAATCGAAAGCTTTTTGAAGATCAATAGAAATCAGATTAAGCCAAGTGTTAGGTTTTTCAAGTAATTTATCCATGGTATCAATAAGATGGATCAGGTAATGAGTGGTTGACGTGGATGTGAGATTACCAAACTGTCTAAGATCAATGAGGGGGAGGACTTTCGTCTTAAGCCAGTCTGCGAGAAAACTTTCATACAATTTTGAAAAAACCGAGATGAGGGTAATAGGACGAATGCCATCAAAGCCAGGCTTCCTATTTTTCTTTTTGATTGGGGTAATAAAACCTTGTTTCCAATATTGAGGGAACTGTCCAGATTCGGTAATTTCATTGAACAGGGTAGATAGGGGTTTCGCGAGGTAATAACAGAAAGCTTTAATCAGATGACCGGGAATATATATAGGGCAAGTACTTGATCGTTTTAGCTTTTCAATTTTTTTTTACAACATCAAATGCATAAGATAGTGGTGGGAGACTCTGGACAATAAAAGCCAAAAACTTATTTAGGTTATTAGCTGTGGTCTTTGGAGGTTCATTTATATTAAAATTTAGTTGTTCTTGACTCTTGCCGGTAAGTTTTTTAATTTCAGAGTACCAGTTTGCAGGTGTGCTGCATGTTCTACAGAATTAGATGAGGGGTCCCCTGCCATAGAGTGTGACATTTGTGAGAAGTGGATTTGAGGTGATTGTTTTGAATTGTCGCCTAGAGAATATAAATTATTACGCAAAACGATGCAATCACTTACTTGTTCCTAGTCAAGTCCAGCCTGCAAAGTTAGCCCTCCCCTTCTCCCCTTTAGTGAGCAAGCTATGATAGCAAAGCTAGCTTCTGTTATGGATAATTCCTTGAAATCTTTCAGGGAAGGTCTAAAGATGGAGTTTGCCACCACCAGTCAGTTGACCCAAACACTCTCCCAGCAGAGAACAGACATTAAATGTGACATTTCTGCTCGGGTTAGTGATATTGTCCATAGGGTATCACACACTGAAAATATTCACTACAATCAGTCAGTTCTGTTTCAACTGTTCAGGACCTAGTGGCTTCTACAGTGTCTTCTCAAATTTCTCTAGCCCAATTAACTGAGACTGATGTTTGTCATATAGCACGTTCAGAGCACTAGCATTTCAAAAGATGTTTGAATATTGTTACATATGGATTCCCCGCCCAGACCAATGATGCTGTTTTCCTGTATAACTATCTGTTAAATATTTATGGAGTTGACATTGGTGCTCCCCCCCAGCCAAAGTAAAAATACTTTTAAATAGTCATCAACCCTCTGGTAGCTACTACTCTCCTCTCCTTTTCTCTGTGCCATCAACTGGATTTAGAAAACAAATAATACAAAGTCCTTTGAAACAGAAGGATCAATCAGTTTCAATGGTGATAGTCCAAAGGAAGATTAAATAAAGCACAGAGCTCTAGCTGAGGAGTAGAAACGCAGAAAAGCTAATGGAGAGGCGAATTTGATAATTTGTAACGGTTCCATCATCCAAAAAAACTTGCCAGTTGGAGCAATCCCCCCGACCGCTCCAATGTCTGTGCCTCCTTCTACCTCTGTTAATTGTTTAAAAGTTTATGGACTCACACCACCAATTTTTTTTCTCTCAACTGTCTAGTAGCGATCATAATAGTGTTTCCCTGTCTGATGCTGACATTTCTCTTGTTTCTTCTGCCACAATTTACTCACCTGTTGTTCCATCTTTGTTGTTTCATAGTGCTGTATCTAACAACCTTAACAGTCCTTTGAACCCTCCTTACTCTTGTCCTGCATCCTCTCAGTTTCCTACCTCACAAGGAATGAGGTTCCTTACCTACAATGTTGATAGCCCCCCTAATAAGCTTTCTGAACTCTCCTTTCATATGATATCAGAAGAAGTGGATGTTGCAGCAATTACAGAAGTTTCACCAAAAAACACCTTGTCAGCCTTATCACCTAATGAAATTAAAATCAATGGTTACACACTCTTTTCTAACCTGAATTCCCCACTAAGCCACAGAGGAGTGTGCTTATACATAAGAGATGAAATAAAGGTTAGTCTCATTCAATTTAATTCTCTGACTGCTGATGAAATTGATGGTCTGTTTGGATAATACTGATGGTCTGTTTGGATAAAATCAAACAATCTCAATTGTAGTGAGTGTTGTTTATAGAAGCCTCAGTTCTCCCTCTGCTTTGGACTCTGAATCTAATTTGGTTGTCATGTTATCTCATGTGATGTCCAATTTTGCCAGCTTTGATCTTATCCTTTTGAGGGACATTGACCTTCCTGAAATTTAAAGGATTGATGGATCTGGTTTTTGTAATAAAGATTCTCATTTTTTTGTCTGTGCTCTCTGATAATTCCCTCTGTCAAACAATCTCACAGCCAACTCGTTTCAGGGAAGGTCAAGTCTCCAACACTCTTTATTTGGTTATTCTCAGTAACCCTGACCTTCTCATTAAGAATGTAATAACACATCTGTTGGTAATAGCAACCATGTAGTAATTATTTTGGGCTTACGTCTGCCTACCAAACAACCTTCTCCTAAGCAATAAAACTACGTAAACTACAAACTAGTCTCTAAAAGCTTACCAATGTCAACTGGGAAAAGCTTATTACTGACAATATTGATGAAAGTTGGTCAAATGTAAAAACAGAAATTCTGCATGTTGAAAAGTCTTGCACCAGAATTTTTCAGGTAAAACAGGCAAAAAATTTACCTTTTTTAACTACCAAAGTAAGCAAGCTAATCAACAAAAAACACAGAACATGGAATTGCTAAAGAAAAAAGAAGACCACAGGAGATTATCAAGTCTTCAAAACTTTTCATAATCAGACAACCAACCAAATAAAGGAGTTGAAGAGAAGGTTTGAGGAAAAATTGGCTGAGGATGTTAGGATAACCCTAAATCTTTCTGGCATTATGTCACTCAAAAGTGTAGCAGTAGATGCACAGTCCCAAATATTTTGCACAAGTAAATCATCTGATCATCCTGACTGATATTTGAAAGTTTCAACAAACAATTCTCATCTGTTTTTTCCTCCAATTCCAGTATTGTTTATCCCACATATCCTTTATATGATATATCAAATAAAATGGAATCAATTCTGACTACTGATACATTAGTTCTAAAGGAACTTACATCCCTCAAACTGAATAAATCTGCCAGTCTAGATGGCATTTACCCATGTATCTTACATGAATGTTGTAGTTTTGTGTCAACCACTTTCCCTGCTGTTCAACTTATCATTAAATCTTTCCAGACTAACTCAGGATTGGAAAAACTGCATATATCATTCCTATATTTAAAAAAGGTAGAAAAAAACCTTGCTGAAAATAATTGACCCATTAGCATGACATCAGCAGTTGTTAAGGTTCTTCAAAGAGTAATCAATTCTGCAGTTATTAAACACCTTGAAGCCAATGATGTTTTACACAGTTCACAACATGGCTTTTGTTCAGGAAGATCTGTTGATACCAATATCCTTGAATTGTATTATCACACCCCCAAGTTACTTGATATTGGGGTGCCTGTTGACATGATTCTGCTTGACTTTTCTAAAGCTTTTGACAAAGTTTGTCATAAGCAACTTGGAATTAAGTTACATGCAGTCAAGCTTGAAGAGAAATTAAATATAAAAAAAAGTTTTTTTTAACTGAAAGTAAGGAGCAACATTAAAACTTAAAACGAACAGAAATTATCCCGTATATGACAGGGGCTGTCTCCTCCTCAACGCCTCGCTCTTTAAGCTAAAGTTTTTTATTATATTTAAAAAAAATGTGAGAAAGAGTCTAACTTTAGCGTAAAGAGCAAGACGATGAGGAGGGGACAGCCCCTGTCATATACGAAATAATTTCTGTTCGTCTTAAGCTTTAATGTCGCTCCTTACTTTGAAGAGTTCTCAAACTTTGAAGTAGGTTTTAGCTTTTGTAGTGAGAGAAGGAGGAGATACCTAAACTCTTGTTTGTAGTGATTTTTGTTCATTTCAAGATTGATTTGCATATTCAATTTAAGTTTCACTCGTTTTAAGATTTATTTATTCAATTATATTAATATCTATTGTATGTTTGTTTACATTGATTGTTTATTTAATTTCTGTTTGTTTTAAGTTTTATTTATGCTTCAATAGCAAAATATTTCTTTTTGTTTTAAGCTTGATTTTCATATTCAATCTAAACATACTCTCTTTAAAATCTATTTATTCATTTATATATTTACTTGTTCTATGTTTTTTGCTATGATTATTTATTTAATTTCTGTTCGTTCTGGGTTTCATTTATTCTTTAATAGTAAACGCTGGTCGTTTGGAGTTGAATTTTAACAGGTATTTGTATCTGCGGAGCTTAAGTTCAAAATGGCCTTTACATTTCATTGAAACACTTATTTTTCGGATTTTTTTTTAAATTTATACCATAGAAATACAGGGGGTGCCATTTTAGCCTACAAGTTATTAAGGGCTAATACTAATACTCTCCCAGCTTTATTCCCTACTGTTGGTACCAACTCAAGAACTAGAGGTGATCATTTGAAACTTGTCAAGCAGTCTACAATATCTAGAGTCCGCACTAAATTCTGTTCATCCTGCATTGTCAACAGTTGGAACAAACTATCTAATGAAACAGCTGCTGTCAAATCCATTGATGTTTTCAAATGAAGGCTTGATGCTGAGTAGTCCTCCAGAGATTGTAAACTCAATTGGGTTGCAACTAAACATGGAATAGCACCTGGTCACTATTGAACTTTGTATACAACTCAAGTGACCATTCTGGAGCTCCACAAGGAGAAATCCTTAGATTGCTCCTAGCTGCACTTGAAGGTAACAGCTATGCCATCTGGAGGGGGGGGGATTTTCATAAGAGTAACCATGATTTTTAGAAACAGTATAAGATAAATGGTAGATATATACATGATTCTGTTACTGACATAGGAAAAAGGTAAATAGACTACTCAATGTCTTTTTTATGCTCTTTTCAAATACAATTGTTTCACATGATCTTTTCTTCAAATTAATTCAACAGCAAATAAGCCATATCAATGCATCAAGCAACATAAAAATTCATGGAAAATGTATAATTTGGCCTTTGTATAATGTATTTGACTATTAGGGTGGGGGGGGGAGGTTAATAAAATACAGTGATGGGCTTTCACTGATGGACAGATGCTATTTAAAAATGAGTGGATAAGAATAGAAGAAAAATGATAATATGATTAATAGAAACACACTGTATATCAGAAAGTGGGAATTTGCTGTTTAAGTGGTGTTTTTTTTGTCTTGTAAAAACCTATATCCTATGGCTATATATAGTACCTCAGGGGGGAGGGGTGTGAGTGGATTTGCACTTGATAGAATTAATTTATTTAGAAAAAACATAAATAGAAACCCCTCAACTGATGGTCACATATACAGCCCAAGAAATATATAAAATAAAAGAAGAAACTAAAACATTCAAATTTTTACTTTATAATATGCAGGGTGTTTTTGTTAATCAGACTGTCATGTTTCATTCTATAATTTTAAACTTTTTAAAATCATCTCAAATAATATTTTGGGTAAACGTCTAGAACATGGTCTCTCTAGAAGGAGACATGCTAAAACAAAAGGAAAAATTTTTGAATATACTCACTAATGGAAAGGCTAAGTAAGAGGCACACCTTTAGAATCAAAATTTTATCCTGAATTTAAATGAATGACATTCATTTGTCAGAAATGAATGTTACCCTGGCCTAGCTTATTTGTGCAAATGTGCAAACCCTAAGTTGTATACATTTACAAATTCTCTGTAAGTCAATCTTTTCTTTGTCACAATAACGACAAACTCATTGCATATATATCTCGCAATTGCGAATCCTATAGGTTCAGTGATGAGTCGTCCTTGCCATAATATAGTAAGATAAGATTTATTGCTGAAAAACGGCTATCACAAGCCCAAAAGGGCCGAATTCGCACTTTAAAGTTAAATAAAACGAAAAAAGAACAACAAAAACAAACAAACAAACAACAACAGAAAATTATAAAAGGGTCAATGTCAAATACGTAAAATGTTAAAAACAAAACAAATTAAACTCATAAAATTAGAAGGTCAAAGTCAAGTCAGCAAAAATGTCAAAAAAATGAAAACTTGTAAAACTAACAAGGGGATACAAAAATTAAAACAAAACATAAGTTAGTTAGTGACAAAAAAAAATAATAAAAAACCTCCAAATTTGCAAAATGGACATTAAAGTTAAAAATTAAGAGGTAAAAAGTGAGTGAGGGGGGGAGGCTGCAGAGATTCACTGATTGAAAATGTCAACTATTTAGGGGATAAAAGTTCTCCAATATCTTTCAATGCAAACTCTTATTGGAGCAAGAACGGGGGTTTTTGTTGAAACAGAATGTGGGAGGTGGGGTTGAAGGGGTGAATATTGACCAGGGAAAAGGGGAGTTGTTCCACAGTTATGAAAGGCAATGTTAGCAAAACGCAAGGAAATTTTTGCTCTTCTTTCCTTAAGGGTGACAAGATTAGCTCTCCTAAGAAGGGAAATATAAGGTACTTTACCCTTGTTGAACATAATTCTTAGGCACCATTTTTGGACTGCCTCTACTGTGTCCGACAATTCAATGGAGATGTCGGAATGCCAAACAGGACAGATGTACTCAAGGGTTAGGCGTACAAATGAGAGGGAAATCCTCAAACAATGCGATTCAGGGCATTTAAATTTTTTAACGAGTTTAAGGAGGGAAAATGCAGCATTTGCACGTTTTAAGATGTCATTAATATGGCAATCCCATTATAAGTTGCTTGAGATGGCAACACCCAGTTTAATATGGCAACACCCAGTAATTTCAGAGTGGTAACAGACATTTCAGGGGGGATTGGACAGGACAAAGAAGGGGGAGTTTTAAGGAAATTAATATTAAGAACAGCTGACTTTAAAGGGTTGACTTTCATATCATTAGTAAGGGCTTTGGCTGATATTGATTCCAAGATGTCCATTGGGTTAATTTTTAAATTTTTGAAACATGTCTCTAAGACAGTTAGATCATCAACAGATTTCCACCCAGTTGTGCAAAAAGTTCCAAAGGTGCCAGCAGCAGAATTCCAAAAACTGCCAACACTTTAGTAACACAAGTTGTGTTTTGACCGCTTTGATTTGAGTAAAAAGTATCTTTATATGTAAAATTTGCAGAAGAGCAACAAATGTAACTTAGTATAGCTTACAGTTAGAAATATCAATAGTTTTCTGAATCACAATTAACAATGTTATCTAATTCAGTGACAAGCCATATACTAGCCATAAATATCATACTCCATAATTGTATATGTACCATTTTACCAAAAGTACTGTATCATATTTACTCTAATACTGCTAGTGGAGTATCAAAGGCAATGCTATAGCCTTGCCTATAGTAAAGGCCATACAGCTCCAATGTTTTATTATTTATTATTATTATTTTTTTTTCAGAGGCACTTCATATGGAAGGGGTTGTTGTAGAAACTTCAAGGGGGGTTCGTTCAATTAGAAATAGAGAGTTCTAGTTCCCTTTTGAATAGTCGAAAGTGATTGGAGGGCAACTAGCCCCCCCCACATGCCCATCATTCCCCCACACATATCCAATCAAAATTTTGAGAAAGCTATTTTGTTCAGCATCGTTGATTTTCAGATAGAAAATATGTTTTTGAGGAGGAAACTCCCCCACAACCCTCAGGGCAAGTTACAACCCTCAGGGTTTTAAGTTATGCCCTGGTGGAATATAAGGTTTTTATAGAATGTGTTGTTGTAGAAACTTCAAAAAGGACTCATTAGATTGGAAATTGAAAGGGCTAGTGCCCTTTCTAACAGTCAAAAGTTTCTAGAGGGTAACAACCCCCCCCCCCCCCCCACACCCATCATTTCCCCAAACACATCCAATAAAAATTTTGAGATAGCCATTTTCTTCAGCATAGTTGATTTCAAGATAGAAAATATGTTTTTGAGAAGGACACTCCCCCACAACCCTCAGGGCAAGGGTTTTTAATTATGTCCTGGGGGGCATAAAGTTTTTATAGAAGGCATTGTCATAGAAACTTAAAAACAGGCTCATTTGATTGGAAGTTCAAAGGGCTAGTGCCCTTTTTAACAGTCAAAAGTGATTGGAGGGCATCAAGCCCCCCCCCCATGCCCATCATCCCCCCCCCTCCACGCCCAAATGAACTTTTCTATTCATGTGATAGTTTGAGTAAATCAAGCTTCCTCAGTGCCATCTCTGAATTAACACCTACCCTGCCTTTGTCAACCACACTTGCAGCTATGGGACCTCTGCCACTGGACAACCAGTCACAAAAGCCTCAAAATAATAATACCCTGTGTGTCATTTCTAGCAATGTTGATTCTCTTACAAACAAGCTTCTAAATATCCAAGTGCTCCTAAAAGATGAAGAAGCTGATATTGCTGGGTTAGTGGAGATTCTGCCAAAATTTACTACAATATCTGTTACCAAAAGTTTGTTGCAGATAGCTGGTTTTCAGTACTTTGCTACTCTGGGGCAGCCAAACTGCTGAAGAGGAGTTGTTATTTATGTCAGGGAAGGTTTCCAGGTTAGTCTTATTAACTGTTTAATTTTCAATGTACCCTGGGTGAAAAGTTTATGGCTTGAAATTACTCTTCAAGAAAATAAAAAAATCTGTATTGTGTGTGTAAATAGAAGCCCTAATGCACCCAGTCTTGATGATTGTGAAATACATCTCAAAACTATCACTGATGAAATAGCATCTATGGTATCATCTGATTTGATAATTATTGGTGTTTTCAATCTCCCATTAATCTAAGTGGGTTGATGATCTAGGTCATGCAGTATCTAGCAATGGAGATTCCCTATTTGTGTCTTGCTTATCTGACAAATTCCATCACCAAACGGTTGAAAAGCCAACAAGGCATCATGGTAACCAGAATCCATCCTTGTTGGATATTGTAATTTTGAGCAATCCAAATTCCTTATTTCTTCCTCCAGTTGGCAACAGCAGCCACTCAGTAATCCTTGAACTTATATCTGCAACCTAATGTTTGTCCTCAAACTTTTATTGACTACCAAGCAATACAGAAGGAACTAGCCTCAATAAATTGGTCAAAACTAATTATTTCTGATATTAATATATCATGGACAAATGTTTAAGAAGCCCTCCTATCAACTGAAAAAAGCACTCCCATGTCATCTACCAAAAACACTTTAATTCCTCACAAAGGATGCAAAAAGAACAATCAACAGGAAAGCCAGAGCCTGGAAAAGGTACAACAAGGAGAAAACTCAGGAAAATCAGATAAGGTATGCAAAAGCTTGGAATCTTGCCTCCAATGTAGTTAAGAAATTGAAGTCTCAACATGAGGAAAAGCTTAGCGCAGATATCAAGGCAGATCCCACATCTTTTTGGAGACACGTTTCTGCCAAAAATCCTAACCATCACATCATTCCTGACCTCAAAAATAATGGCATAACCCACTCATTGCCAGTAGATAAGGCTAATGTATTGAATACCCAGTTTGCCTCTGCCTTCACCATCGAATCTTGTTCAACTATCCCTGCAGCACCATCAAACTTAATATGTAAACCAATGCCAAAATTATCCATTACTGAAGATATGCTCCAAAGGATCAGATGGAATACACCCAAGACTTCTCAAGGAATGCTGAATTGTTCTCAGTTCTCCCTTGTGTAGACTCTTCCAGCTATCCCTACAAAATGGATAACTACCATTGGATTAGAAAAGGTCCTTAACACCATTCCAAAGAAAAGGCCCAACAATCAAGGACAAAATTACCATCCTATCAGTATCACTTCTGCAATTGTAAAGGTGCTTGAGGGATTTGTCATCAGAGCCCTAATTCAGCACTTGGACATCAACAATATCCTCACTTCTAATCATCATGGCTTTTGATCTTTAATATCTGTTGATACTAATCTAATACATAGAAGCATGTTACATCATTATTGGATAATGATTTACCTGTCAACATGGTGCTCCTGGACCTCTCAAAAGCATTTGACAGGGTTTGCCATGAATTCCTCATCACCAAAATAAAAGCAGCAGCTAATGATGATGTTATTGTCCAGTGGATACAGAGTTTCCTTTCAGAAAGAATGCAAGTTGCAAGAGTTCATGACTCTCAAGGTGTCCCTCATTTCTCCTTGTCTACAACTGTTTTAAGCAGCATTTCCCAGGGGACCATTCTTGGGCCAAGTCTCTTCAACTTATATATAAATGATGCACCCAATCTACTCTCAAACCTCCTCACTCTTTATGCTGATGATTCAAAACTTGTTGGTAAAGCAGCCACAACCTGTGACCAGCAATCTATTTAAAAGGACCTTGATATTCTTGGGACTTGGGCTGATACATGGCTCCTCTTGTTCAATGCTGACAAATCCCATGTAGTCCACTTTAACATACATAACATGCATCAGCAATGCCATCTCCAAGGTAACCCCCTTTTTGCAGTCTCTGGTGAAAGAGATCTTGGAGTCTTTGTTGATTGTCAACTAAAGTTCAGCACACATGCAAAATCTGTATCATTGTCTGCCCTCCTATCTCTTGAAATGATCAAAAGAACTATCTCTAGCAGACACCCAAGTGTGTTTATGAAGCTCTGCAAGGCACTAGTTTGCCTGTGCCTAGAGGTTGGAAGGTCCCTGGCATCACCCTATTTCAAGAAGGACAAACAAATTCTAGAAAGAGTTCAACAAAGAGCAACCAAAATTATAAAAGACCTTGAACAAAGAGTGTTTATGTTACTTGAAGCTTCCTACTCTTGCATACCAGAGGAAACATGGTGACATGATAATGACCCACAAAATTATTTCCAAAAATGTTCTCCCTTGTTTCCTTATCCCCCCCTAGCCAGAACATTCTGTGAATACAGGTCATTCCAAAAAGATCTTCAAGAAGTGCTCCTTAGTCTGAGAAAGAAGCCATTTTTTCAGACAACAAGAAACAAACTTGTGGAATCTACTCTCTGAAGATACAGTGGCTGCTGATTCAACAGGTGCATTCAAGAAAAATCTAGACAAAGAACAGCTATAGCAAGAGTTCCTGTACAACTGGGAAGCTGTTGAGTCCTCAACCCAAACTTAGCAGACAACCCATAGAAGTCATAACAGAGCATTACAAGGATGAAAATCCTTAACTTTGCTCTAAGCTGCAATTTAAGGTAGATCTTTCTCTCTTTTCAAATGATTCTCTATATCAATCCAGAACCTAAAAATAATTTATTATTATTATATGAAACTGTCTTGAATATGCTTGCCCTGTCTGGCATCCCAAGTTGGCCAAAGACCAATGTTCAAAAATTGAAAGTATTCAAAAAAGAGCAATAAAAATTATACTGGAAATGTCCTATACTAAATAGGCTAGCCTACAACAAAGGTTTGACTAGACTTGGACTTACAATACTATATTGGAATCACAACATTGCATCTTTGCCATGAACTTTGGTAACAAGTGCCTTAGTTCTGTCTATCATTGATGTTTTTTCCTCTCCCCCCTTTAAAAAAAAATCCCCCAATCCTTTCAAATACAAGATTCAATGCTTGTAGAGCTCCAAATATTCAACTTGACTTGTGTCCCCAAATTTTGACCATGAGATACAAAAACTCTTTTGTACCCTAATTGTTTCCTAGCCTATTTTAATTGGCTAATTGATTTAAATTTGGTTTTATCATTTAATTGTTTTGATCTGCTTATACTAGCTTTTGTGCTATTTTGGCCAGTAAATCATATTCTATTCTATAAATAAGTTGCAAACTGAGAAGATAACTGGTTTATATAGCCTAGGATATAAAAGGTACAGGCTAACTGTAGCCTATTGATGCAACAAACAAACACTTTACTAGGGATGTATATGGACTTATTTTGTCACTATGTCAGTTATTGAATCTTGTATATACCAACCCTAAGGACGATAGACTAGCATTTCAGTGAGGCCCTTCAACCAAAGCTAGGCTATTCATGGATCTTAGAGAACCATTAGGCATCCTTCCTAGTGAACTTGTTGGGTTTCATTTTTTGGAGAAAAAGGCAGGCTACACACACAAATGCGCTCATATAACACTAGTTTGTGTGAAACAGATTTTACCTTCAGCCCTAAGTTTAGTTCATTATTTACAAATCCCCAAGGTTCGGGGAATCCTTCGGCTTCTTCCCGTACTAGCGCAGACGTAGTGCTCTAAAATTCGAAACCTAATGCTGTCTCCATATGACTGAATAAATGTATTCCAAGGGAAGGTAAAGTTTTTTTTTAATTACCGACAAATTAATCAATCAATTTATTTACTACGTCGCAATATTACCAAAATAGCAGTGGCATTGTCAAAAACTGTCAACACCAAACTAAAGCACTAAAAACAATTAACTATGTACAATTATTAAAAGATTCGACAAAATATGGTACAAATGAAGATAAGTAGCGCTGACTTGAATTCGTTGCTGGATAGCTTTGCTCCTTGTCGCAGGATCGTAAAATCTTGGCTCTAAGAAATTCGGTAAGATGTTTCTATGCCGTTGTGAAAGAAGGCATGGGCGGACAAACCTCATGACTAATACCGAAAGTTAAATAAGACATACAATTTAAACCCTATAGACAAAAACTTCAAAACTAGTAAAACTTTAAATATAAATACAAAAACTTTAACTATATACAACACGAATATAACAAATGATCACTTACACCAAAAAAAAAAAGAGAAAAAAAACGTAAAAAAAAACGCAAACCGTAAATACTTGAAATTAAAGACGAACCTTAATGTGAAACCATAAACCCACACGCAATATTTAAAACATCATATATAAACTCGAGCCTCACACACACAAACATGAAACCTAACTTAAAAAACTCACTACAATACAAAACTTTGACCCCTCAACATTAACTGAAACGCGAGAGAAAGCGGCTAAAACAACAAAAAAAGACTAGAATCCTACAAAGGGAAATGTTCGATCCAATACAAAAATCTAACCAAAACCTTAATAATTAAATGACATGAGCAAAATTTAATGCCAAAGACGAAAACTTCCGTCCCGTATAAATTTAAATAAAAAAAAACAAGGGTTTTCAACTGAAAGTAAGGAGTAGCATTAAAACTTAAAACGAACAGAAATTATTACGTATATGAGGCGGTTCACCCCCTAGTCAATACCTCGCTCTTTACGCATAAGTTCGAAGTTTGTTCGAATCACAAATCCCTGAATCACAAAGGCAGTTTAATTAGAGTAGATAGCTCTTTTGAAAGTACTAAAAAAAAACTTTAGGCCTACCACCAAAAATAGTCTTTCTGCGGTCACACTAGTCGCAGGAATATACAATAACTTTCTGGCAAGTGCGACAATGTACGGACTATTATCGTTATTGTGTGTCCAGAACTGAAGAACGTTGCCGTCTCCGTCGTCTTCGGTTTCTTCCCACGTCTTTAAAGGGGTTAAGCATAGTGCAACTTGATTCCTGATTGTTTCCGCATCCTTTGTCAGATACATCAAGTACTATTGACAAAATCTAAATTCCAGAATGAATAAATGCTTTAACAACATCCTTTATCGGATATGTCGGATAAAATTGACAAAATCTAATTATCAGAGTGACTAAATTCTATATCAACACCCTTTTCTCCGATACATAGGATAAAATTGACAAATTCTAAGTGTTAGAGTGAATAATTTTTTTTATCAACATCCTTTGCCAGATACATCAGATAAAAATAACAAATCTAAATTTCAGAAAGAATAAATTCATTATCAACATCCTTTGTCGGATATGTCAGATAAAATTGACAAAATCTAAGTATCAGAGTGAATAATTGTTTTTTATCAACACCCTTTGTCAGATACATCGAATAAAATTGATAAAATATAAGTGTCAGAGTGAATAAAGTTTTTCTTATAAACATCCTTTGTCAATTACATCAGATAAAATTCACATAGTCTAAATTTCAGTATGAAATAACATCCTTTGTCGGACATGTTGGATAAAATTGTCAGAATCTAAGTATCAGAGTTATTAAATTCTGTATCAACATCCCTTTCTCGGATACATGGGATAAAATTGACAAAATCTAAGTATCAGAGTGAAGAAATTCAATATCAACATCCTTTGTCGGATATGTCGGATAAAACTGACAGAATCTAAGTATCAGAGTGATTAAATTCCATATGAACATCCCTTTCTCGGATACATGGTATAAAATTGACAAAGTCTAAGTATCAGAGTGAATAAATGCTTTATCAACATCCTTGAAATGCATTATCAACATCATTTGTCGGCTATATCGGATAGAATTGACAAAATCTAAGTATCAGTTTGATTGAATTCTATATCAACATCCCTGTCTCGAATACTTGGGACAAACTTGACAAAATCTAAGTATCAGAGTTATTAAATTCTATATCAACATCCCTTTCTCAGATAGTTGGGACAAAATTGACAAAATCTAAGTATCACAGTGAATAAATGCCTTATCAATATCCCTTAAATGCATTATCAACATCACATGTCAGATACATTGGATAAAATTGACAAAACCCAAGTGCCAGAAAGAATAAATTCGTTTTCAAAGTGTTTTTCGGGTACAACCATCCTTTTGTCAAATATGTATGATAAAATTGACAAAACCTAAGTGCCAGAAAGAATAAATTCGTTTTCAAAGTTTTTTTCGGGTACAACCATCCTTTTGTCGAATATGTCGGATAAAATTGACAAAATCTTAGTATCAGAGTGAATAATTTTTTTATCAACATCCTTTGACAGATACATCGAATAAAATTGATAAAATATAAGAGTCAGAGTGAATAAATATTTTTTGTTATCAACATCCTTTGACAGATACATCAAATAAAATTGACATAATCTAAATTTTAGAATGAAACAACATCCTTTCTTGGATATGTTGGATAAAATTAACAGAATCTAAGTATCACAGTGAATAAACTCATTATCAACATCTTTTGTCAGATGTCGGATAAAACTGACAGAATCTAATTATCAGAGTGATTAAATTCCAAAAACATCAGATAAAATTGACAGAATGTAAGTATCAGAGTGAATAATTTTTTTATCAACATCCTTTGTCAGATACATCAAATAAAATTGAAAAAATCTAAATTTCAGAATGAATCAATGCTTTAACAACATCCTTTATCAGATATGTCAGATAAAATTGACAAAATCTAAGTATCAGAGTGACTAAATTCTATATCAACATCCTTTTCTCGATAACATAGGATAAAATATCAGATAAAATTGACAAAATCTAAGTATCAGATTAATAAATTCTATATCAACATCCCTTTTCTCAGGTATATGGGGATAAAATTGACAAAATATAATTATCAGATTGATTAAATTCTATATCAACATCCCTTTCTCGGATACATGGGATAAAATTGACAAAATATAAGCATCAGAGTGAAGAATTTATTTTTTATCAACATCTTTTATCAGTTACAACAATTATAATTAACAAAATCTAAATATCAGTGTAAATAACTGCTTTTTCAGCATCAATTGTCGGATATGTTGAATAAATTATGCAAAGTCGACATAGCTATATTTCATTTTTTAAGGTTAATTTAGACGAGGTTACGTGCGCGTACGTAAAGTCGTCTAAATTAACCTTAAAAAATGAAATAAAGCTATGACGACTTTGCATATTTTATTCAACATATCCGACAATTGATGCTGAAAAAGCATTTATTCACTCTGATATTTAGATTTTGTTAATTATAATTGTTGTAACTGATAAGAGATGTTGATAAAAAATAAATTATTCACTCTGATATTTAGATTTTGTCAATTTTATCCCATGTACCCGAGAAAGGGATGCTGATATAGAATTTAATCATTCTGATACCTAGATTTTGTCAATGTTATCCCATGTACCTGGGAAATGGATGTTGATATAGAATTTAATCAATCTGATACTTGGATTTTGTCAATTTTATCCGATATTTTATCCTATGTATCCGAGAAAAGGATGTTGATATAGAATTTACTCACTCTGATACTTAGATTTTGTCAATTTTATCCGACATATCTGATAAAGGATGTTGTTAAAGCATTTATTCATTCTGAAATTTAGATTTTTCCAACTTTATTTGATGAATCTGACAAAGGATGTTGATAAAAAAAATGTATTCACTCTGACACTTAGATTCTGTCAATTTTGTCCTAAATATCCGAGCAAAGGATGTTGATATAGAATTTAGTCACTCTGACACTTAACATTCTGTCAATTTTATCCTATATATCCGAGAAAAGGATGTTGATATAGAATTTACTCACTCTTTTACTTAGATTTTGTCAATTTTATCCGACATATCCGATAAAGGATGTTGTTAAAGCATTTATTCATCTGAAATTTAGATTTTGTCAATTTTATTTGAAGTATCTGACAAAAAATGTTGATAAAAAAAATTTATTCACTCTGACACTTATATTTTATCACTTTTATTCGATGTATCTGGCAAAAGATGTTGTTAAAAAAAATTATTCACTCTGATATTTAGACTTTTTCAATTTTATCCGACATATCCGACAAAGGATGTTGATAATGAATTTATTCACTCTGATACTTAGATTTTGTCAATTTTATCCTATGTATCTGGCAAAGGATGTAGATAAAAAAAAATTATTCGCTCTGATGGTTATATATTGTCAATTTTATCCCTTGTGTCCGAGAAAAGGATGATGACATAGAATTGAGTCTCTCTGAAACTCGGGTATTGCCAAGTCTCTCCGACATGCTCAAGGAAGGATGGTGTTAAAGCATTTAGTTAAAGTATTTATTCATTCTGAAATTTAGATTTTGTCAATTTTATTTGATTTATCTGACAAAGGACGTTGATAAAAAAAATTATTCACTCTCACACTTAGATTCTGTCAATTTTATCCGACTTATCTGACAAAAGATGTTGATAAAAAAAATTATTCACTCATGGTTGATAAAGCATTTATTCATTCTGATACTTAGATTTTGTCAATTTTATCCGACATGTCAATTTTAACTGACATATCCGACCAATGATGTTGATAATGCATTTGTTCACTCTGGTACTTAGATTTTGTCACTTTTATCCGATATATTCGAAAAAGGATGCTGATAAAGCATTTATTCACTCTGATACTTAGATTTTGTCAATTATATTAGATGTATCTGACAATAGATGTTGATGTAAAAAAAATTTTCACTCTGACGCTTAGATTTTTTCAATTTTATCCTATGTATTCGAGAAAGGGTTGTTGACATAGAATTTAATCAATCCGATACTTAGATTTTGTAAATTTTATCCCATGTATTCGAAAAAGGGTTGTTGATATAGAATTTAATCAAATTGATACTTAGATTTTGTCAATTTTATCCGATATACCCGACAAATGATGTTGATAATACATTTAGAGGATGTTGATAAAGCATTTATTCACTCTGATACTTAGATTTTATCAATTTTATCCCATGTATCCGAGAAAGGGATGTTGATAAAGAATCTAATCACTCTGATACTTAGTTTTTATCCGAGATATCCAACAAAGGATGATGATAAAGCATTTAATCACTCTGATACTTATGTGAACACACTTTATTAAAATGCTCCATCTTCACTTTTTCTAAAGATATGACTTATGTGTTTGTCGTTCCATCGCGTAGAAAAACAATGATTTAATACATGCAATAAACTAGATAGTTTCGATAACCCGCCATAAAGTACCAGTGGGAAAGCCGCATCGTGTCTCTGAGCAAGCATAGAGTACAATTGTTAGAGCCATAAGCATATTTTATGTCATTTTAAGATACGTAAAAAAAAGTTGAATAATTTTGAAGTCCGAAAATTTTTTAGCAAATTAAAAAAAAGTGCTAGTACAAACATTATTTTTCTAATGGTAAAGGTCATGACTAACATGTCTATACCATTCTCATTTTGAGTTTGGAAAATATTAAATGTGTTTTTTTTTTGTTTTAAGTATGTTTCATCTCATTCAAAGACATGTAAAAAAAAGTTGAAAAAATATATCATGTTAAAAAAAAATTATTAAAAAAGGTAAAACAAAAAAAATCAAAAAAAATGGGGGGGGGAGGGGGCCAAAAAGTTGGAGGGGAGGGGGGCACACTTCGAGTTTGGGGATTGGGGAACTTTGGGGGGTTGATGTCTCTGCTGGTTAGGGTCGTTGGTGCTTATGATCCTTGATGGTTCGTACTCACATACACCTTACTACTTGATTTGCAAGGATTTCTAAGGTTTGTTCTGAATTTCATTATTAAAATTATTTTATTGCCATCTACATCTCTCTTAGTATCAACTTTTTAGTATACTATAACGTTAGACTCTATTTTAAACTGACAACACTGTTCAAACGCCATTGAGGTTACCTTAACTGCTAATCACTTTAACCCTTTTTCTCCATCTTCATACGATCCAATTCTCAAATGTTATCTAGCTTTTTCCCTATTATTCAAATAAGATCGTTCGTACAGTCCAATTCACGAATCCCTTATCCCTTTTTGCAAATATCAATCAAACAATTCTGATTGTAGCATCCAATTTTTTAATTAGCAACGATGCATAAATAACAAACTACTCTCGAGTTAAGGTAATTGTCCAAAAAATCAGAAAAACCAGTCTGTTTGTGTTATAGAATCGCAAATATACTCTCAAAACATGTTTTACCACTTTTTAGGTTTGCCAGCCTTTTAAAATGTCCACGCGAAACTGTACTGCATATTCTTGTGAAATTCCATGGAAGTTTGAAATATATAGCATAACCAGTCTGATTGTGTTATATAATCTCGACTATAGTTTCAAAACGTGTTTGGCCACTTTATAGGTTTGTATGATTTTTGTAATGTGCACGTGAAACTGAAGTGTATATTCTTGTACATGCTAGAGATACGACAAATTACGCAATCGCCCGTGAAACTGTACTGTCTCAGGTGTAAGTTTTCATGTAAGTTTGATATTCCCTATGATCTTACTACTTTTAATACGACCCTCCTAAGAGGGTTTAAAATTTAATAAATAAATAAACGAATGCATTCGGCCAGGGTCGGTTTCGGCCTACCATGGGGAATGATCCTATTTGTTATTTTCGAAATCTTTTTCTTTGTTTCTTTGATCTAGGCGTTTTTTCACAGAAGTTGCTTGTTGGGAAGAGACCGAAGCAAAGCGTAAGCACGACATATCTTCTGAATATTCAGTGATAGGATCCTTTGAAAAGAACCTCAATAGAAACGAGAACCGGCGATGTTTTTGTTAAACAAGCGGAGATAAGTTTTGCTGAATTCCTTCCAAGCTTTTTATAATAAATTTGAGAAGCTTTTTTTTAAATAATTTGGCTCCCCCCCCCAAAAAAAAGATCTTAAGTTCGATACACCCCCTGTTAGGCCTCCGGCAGTAAATGAATTTGACGGTTTCTAACCTTACTAGAGTAACCTGCCCCATAAACAAGAACGCATGAAAAAATGGACCCAGTTTTGTCTAACAGCTTATATACCGTTGTTCAAGGGACTTAATAAATAGGTCATCTTAATTGCATAGGCTAAAAAATTGACCAGTAGTCCCAAAGATCGTATAATGAAAAAAAATAAGACTCTTAATTAAACTAGAAGAATTACCTTTCCCTATCAGGATCTCATTAAATGTACCCCTAAAAATATAATAATGAAGTGGAGCTTAAGAAGAAATTCGGTCATCCATGTAGCCAGAATAACAAATGACGTATAAGCTATAGAAGAATAAGCAACTTGAGATTTAACGTCAGATTTAACGCCTACTGGCGTTGGTAATCTTTCTATCTTATACTGATTTCTCTGTTTTGTAACAATTATTCCCTATCATATTTTAATTTTTTTAATAATTATAACTTTGAGTTTTGACTTACTTCGTCCCCTACAAGCTTTATTTTATATAATATTGCTTCATGTTTGATGATATTAAAAAAAATAATAATAATACACCCTGCTCTGTTTTTTGTCTTGTTTAATTTATTATAATATTTGTTCCTCTCCATCAGGTGCTTACACAATTGGATTCTGACGCTTACCCTTCCTCTATTTCAACTCTAAAAAAACTTCTAAAACTTTCGTGATAAGTTCTAATGATTCATTATATACTTAAATAAAAAAAAGTTTTTTTAACAGAAAGTAAGGAGTGACATTAAAACTTAAAACGAACAGAATTTATTCCGTATATGAAAGGGGATGTCCCCATCGCAACGCCTCGCTTTTTGCACTAAAGTTTTTTATTGTTTTAAAAAATAAAGCTCTGAGACAGAGTCAAACTTTTCTAAAAATTTTAAAAAGACCTAATTTCTAAAAATTTTAACTACGTTGAACAAATTGCTATCTAAAAATCTTGATTGGATGTGTTTGGGGAAAAGTTCGGCGTGAAAGGGGGGTTAGTTGCCCTTCAATCACTTTCGACTGTTAAAAAGGGCACAAGCCCTTTGAATTTCCAATCGAACGAGCCCTTTTTCAAGTTTCTACGACAAAGCTTTCAATAAAAACCTTATATGCCCCCAGGGTATAACTTACAACCCTTACCCTGAAGGCTGTGGGAGGAATGTCATCTTCAAAGATATAATTTCCAGACCTATCATATACTTTGAACAAAATGGCTATCTCAAAATGTTGATTGGATGTGTTTGGATAAATGGTGGGCGTGGAAGGGGTGTTAGTTGCCTTCCAATCACTTTCAACTATAAGGACACCAGCCCTTTCATTTTCCAATCGAATGAGCCCTTTTTGAAGTTTCTATGACAAACCTTTCTATAAAAAACTTATATGCCCCTAGGGCATAACTTACTACTCTTGTCCTGAGGGCTGTGGGGGAGTGTCCTCTTCAAAAACATAATTTCTATGAGTAAATCATCTACGCTGAACAAAATTGCTATCTCAAAATTTTATTGGATGTGTTTAGGGAAATGGTGGGCGTGGAAGGGGTGTTAGTTGCCTACTAATCTTTTTTCGCTATTAAAAAAGACACTAGCCATTCCAATCGAATGAGCCCTTTTCGAAGTTTCTATGACAAATCCTTCGATACGAAGTGCCCTGGTATGGAAAAAATGAATACATTATGTCATATATATATATATATATATATATATATATATATATATATATATATATATATATATATATATATATATATATATATATATATATATATATATATATATATATATATATATATATATATATATATATATATATATATATATATATATATATATATATATATATATATATATATATATATATATATATATATATATATATATATATATATATATATATATATATATATATATATATATATATATATATATATATATATATATGTATGTATGTGTATATTTATTTGTTGGTGTTTTGCTGAGGACAGCAATTGGACATAAGGCTTAAATATTCTGAATTGAATTCCACTGCTATGAGAAAATTTTCGCTATTGGTTCTAAGTGTGTTTGTTATGGAAAGGTTGTGTGGTCTTCATCGCTATTTACTTGTTGAAGTGTAAAAAATGTACTTAAGAAGTACAGTATCCCTTCTGAGCCTCAGCAAAATATACTTTGTCCTGACTCCTAAAGCCACCCCCCCTCTTCTCCTTGAAGACAAATTCATACTTTAATAGCCAGAAAAAAAAATCTTACTCAGTTTAATTAGATTAGGTTAATCAGTTTAATCAGTCTAGCACAGATCCTACCAGTTTAAATATATGCAGCTAACAGAGTCAAGAGATTATAAAAGTTTAATTTCAAGACAAGGTTTAAGATAAGGTCGCTGGGGAGATTAAAACATGAAATAAAAGTATGCATCTTTGAAAAGCCAGGTTAAACGAGTTTGAATGAAACAATTTTTCTTTTGTTTCTTCTTTTTGTTCGTTCATATAATGTGCTAGTCTGATTCGAGTTCTTGTGAAGTGAACATTAGGTGAAGGGCATCCCAGTTGTTTAGTAAGTCCTACTTTGGTTGATTTTGGGTTGGGGCTTATGAAAAATAGATACCATTAGCTTCTCTGTTTACTTTTCTTTCCAAATGTAATTGCTAGTGCTGTTAAAAGTCTTATAGTAGCCAAGCGTATGTTATTTTTTTTTTTTGCAAAAATTGTTAGCCATTTTTTTTTCAGTTACTTAATAGTAAAGCTTTAGTGCCAAGAGCATGGGACTGGGGATTGCGATGACCCCCCTCACATAGAGATGTCACTTTCTTTTGGTCTAAATATTTGATGTTGTACTTTCAATTTGATTTTACAAAACTATTGTATTTTAGTTTATTCCGCCATTTAAGATTCGCGAAAAGAGACAACAATCGTAAAAAATGGAAGTTATTAAAACTCAACTTTGTTCCTGGTTTTTGTACCCTCAAGTTTTAAGGGATCTGAAAACAGTGGTACTGATTGCTAATTTTGCTTATGGTAAATTTGATACTTATGAAAATCAATTAAACAATATAACACAAATGTTGGTGCCTCCATCTAAACAGTATATCCAAGAGACCTGCCGAAACCGAAACTGTTTATCAGGGGAGCAGAAGCAAAAAACGGTTACCCCAACTTTGGATGCCTTTGGCTTTGAAACTAGTAAGCTGCTATCGTGAGCTTGCATCCAAAGTGGCACGAACCAAATTACCAATGGTCAACTTTTCTGAGAACCCTATGGGTGCTCTCAGAAAAGTTTTTGACAGTAACTTGCTGAGTCAATTCACTAGCATAGAAGGAAAAGAAAAGAAAAACTTTATGAAGGTTTCAAGATTAGTTTCAAAAGAATATTAACAACAAAGATAGGGGGTTCAACCCTGGTAACCTCCTCCCTCTGGGTGTTCCTAGAAAACTTCTTGACAATAAATCACTCGCTCAATGCACGGGTAGAGAAGAAAAAGAAAACAAAAATTATAGCTTGTCATAATTCGTATAGTTTACGTAAAATTTTACTAACATCGTAAAAAATAGGCAAGTGCCTAGCTCCTAATACTCTACCCTGGGCCGAATCTAACAAATTTGTTATCCTATTTTAATTTACTTAATAAGACTATCTCTACATGACCATTACGCAAAAATATGGGTTGTAAATAAAATATGATTGCATAATCAAATGCAGTATAAAAATACACACAACCCCCCACAGCCCTCAGGGCAAGGGTTGTAAGTTATGCACTGGGGGCATATAAGGTTTTTATGGAAAGGGTAGTCGTAAGAACTTTGGAGGGGGCTCATGTGGCTTGAACGTGCAACAAGTACAAATAAGTAAGTACAAGTATACCTGATTGGTAATCAGAAGTTCTAGCTCCCTTTTTAAGATTAAAAGTGATCAGAGGACGGACCTCGCACCCCACACACAATACACACCAGATTACAAAAACTTTTTTGAGGTTTTGTGAAATTTCTGATGCACCTTGTTACCTTTAATTCATTTTTTATTCATCAAATTCAATCTCAGGTCACTCTATTATTCTCTACAAAAGTTTGATTTTATATTTGATTACTAGTCTTTGGCCACCAAATGAACATTTACAATTAAATAATCATTTATTTAGTACAATTAAGTATTAAATAATACAATTTAGCACATTTAAAATTAAATGAAACAAAAAAAAATTGAAAAACGGGAAATAATAAGACAGTGAGCTTCAGTAGAAAAAAGAGGTATTTTCAATGAAAAGACTCCAAGAAAGGTATCTTTTAAAACCTGCAGTATTTATGTGGGTATACAGAATAAATTAACTGGGATGATAGTCTTTCTAGAGCTAGAGAGAATAGACAACATTCTTTTTCCATAAATTTTCCATAGATATACAAATTACAGGTTTTGGCGCAAAATAATTTTTGCCATGTAATTACAGTGTTGAAAAAAGGCGACTATCATTTTTATATAGTGTAACAATAATTGCCTTTCCTACTAAATTGGTTAAGTAACTGTCCGTATCTCTAAGGCAATTAGTATTGTGATTAAAGTCATCTTTTACAACGGTATCTGAACTGCTTTCGCCTGAAGCCTGAAGGCAAGCGAATATATTTCTTTAAAGAGATTGTAAACAGTCAGGTAGCTTCATTAAAAAGGCACCAATTGGGGAGATAGTTTTTTAAGGACATGGTGTTTTGTTTGACGACTGGGAGAGATCAAGATAAGATTCAGGATTTGATTAAAAGAAGGATGAGGATAAGGAAAGGATTGTTTGAGGCGTAAGAATGATTTTTGTATGAGTGAACACAATTGAAAGAAAATTCTTTGGTGGTCTCAAAAGAGTATGTCCTGCTTTCTTTCTATTTTATGACTGTCTACTGACAGGTTCAATCGCTAGTTGACAAAATATTTAAAACTTCTTGTAAGCAGCAATAATTTTACTTCTGGCGAAAAAATATTGATTCCTAATTTGAGATGGAATGCAAGGGTCTTTCTTTTTCCTATCTAAATCAACCAATTACTTTCCAATTAAAAAGTGACCTAAACCACAGCATGCTCAAGAAGATACATTTTTAAAGGCTTGTAAATATAAAGATAAGTAATTGAAAAAAAAATTTTAAAGGTAAGAACGAAAAACAATCTTGCCCGAATATTTTATTTACTAAGAAAAGGAACAGTTAAAAATAATGAAGTATTAATCCGTTCTTAAGAAACAGAGAGAAAGCACGTCCTTTTCTCTAAATCTGGGACTGTATGTACTACGCAGACAATTTGGGCTGAAAAATCTTGCTCTTTAATATCAGTTGAAAAACTTGTGTTTTATCCTTTTTCTGATCGTTTTTTAAATCAGTTTATGAAAAAACAACCCCCTGAGAGGAAAATTACCTTCAGAAAATGCCCCCCCAAGTTTTCATATATTTTTCAATACCAACTCTATAATTCATTTCCGAAGACATGATTATTGGACCTAAATTTAATGCTGAACAAAATGAATATCTCGAATTTGATTCAATTTTCTTGATTGAAAAAGGGCGTGGGAAGGAGGGCGTTGCAATCCAATCTTACTGGCCAATTAATAAGTCAACTAGAACTTTGAACTTCCGTTTGAGTAGGCCCTCTCTCAAACTTCTAGGAGTATGGTTTCGAAACGATTACTTATGGGAAAAAACAGGTATCTGTGACTTTTTTCCTGACAAATTGCAAATTGCAAATTTTGTAAAAAGGAGCTTGAAACATCTACAGTAGAATCTACTTGAAACATTTAGCTTATAGCCCTTTCCCTACAGACCATGGGGGTCATGTCATCCCCAAACGTATAAACATTGGACCTTTCAGGTATGTTTAATCAATGGCTATCTCAAAGATTTCATCGATTCTTTTGGGATAAGAGGGGCGTTGGAGGGGATGGTTGCCCTTCAATGTTTTTGGTCACTTAAAAAGGGCATTATAGCTTTGGATTTTTGTTCAAATGAGGCCTGTCCTGATCTTCTTGGATCACTGATTATATACGATTACCCATGGGAAAAAAAACTAACAAAAAATATTCCGTGATGTTTCTTCTGGCAAGAAAAATAGAAATCATGTATTTTTGTAGATAGTAACTTGAAACCTCAACAGCAAGGCTCTTTGACATGCAAAATCTGATTATATGAGTCTCAGAAAGATCGCTGGACTTTTTGGTGGTGTTTTCTTCCCTTTTTGAAAATCAGGCAAATATTCTCTGGCTCGTTGATTTTAATAAATAACATTAAACTTAATGAGTTAAACATATTTGGAATCAGCGTAAAAAGTGAATCCTTTTGACACATCTATTGCTATAAAAATCCTGGTATTTGGAGTTCAGGTTACTATTGCTCCAAGTTGCTAGATACTTACGACTCGTGAAATTATGACCACCAACTTCTAATACTAGATTTGTTGGTAGTTATAATAGTAATAACTATAAAGTGTTTCATATGACATTATTCAATGAATCAAATTATTTAAAATATGAGTTTTTTTTAAATAGATTGGGAGATATAGGCCAAAAACTGAATAAGCTTGACTCCATTCCAGAATTGACAAGAAAAATCTTATCAGCAACACGGTGAATAGTAGAAAATAATGTTGAAGTAGAAATAGTAGAAAGTTGAAAAAGTAGAAAAAAGTAGAAAAGAATATTATGAAGTTTGCCAAGGCTGAAAGATTGGGTGACACCCTAGCGAAGGCTATGTCACGTTATGATAAGAGGTGCAGAATGTAATGGAACCTAATGGGGCCAAAGAACCGAGCATATGGGCGAAGTGACAAAAGTTGACTATACTACCTTGTTGCTAGTTTCAAGTAAACAAGAAGTAGCTTAGATCGGAAGTATACGGGTAAAGCTTAGCATATATCATAACGTAAACTAACGTAAGCTAACCTAACCTAGGTACCTCCCCCCTAAACCCCAAGAAACAACACTTGAAATATCGTATACTCAATGAAAATCACGCTATTCATTGTATTACCTATTATCCTGTATTACCATTGTATTAATCCTAGTCATTAGGATTATTTCTCAGTACATTTGCTGAAATATTGAAAATGATTGGCCCAAACTGTTTTATTTTCTATAGATTCTTGCGATTCTACTTAGGATCTATAGTTTGGAGGACAATAATATTTCTTGAATTCTATATTTTTCAGGATTCCCTTACCACAGCTCTCAAAGCATTTGCTGTTGACCGTCGTGTTCACTTTGTATCAGGTATTGATAGCACTCATTTGGCACCGACCCTGGCAAAGGTTAACCTGGAAACTACGTTGTATCTACGTTGCATCTGAAACTTTTATTACACAGAAATAATACAAGAAATAACTCGGCCAAAGCTTGGTTTCTAGAAAAGGCAAAGTAAGTTGTCTTTTTGTTGATTTGTGCTAGTTTGTAATTGTGAATAAATGTTTACTGTCATGATGTCCAGAAAACTATTTTGGTGATAAATACGCTGCATTATTTTGGGAAAGAGGGGGCCACTAAATATAAATTTGCTCTTTTGAATGAGAAGTACCAAGAAATTCAGAAAACAATTTTTGGGGGGAAACTCTTAGAGAGGAGCCAAATCCTCCCTGCGTACGTCCCTGCTGGGTTGTATCTTTTTCTTTTGAAAATAAAAATAAAATAATTGATAAATAATTAGCTTGAACTGTTCTCATATTTTATCAAACAGTTCATGGTAAATAAACTCTAGGCAAGGAACGACTTGCTGCAATAATAACCGAAACTATAACAAAACTATAAAAGATGGAATTTTGATAATGATGCTGATTTCAAATATATAAAAGTCATTAAGTTTAATGTTACCTATCAAATGCTAATAGCCCGAGAAAATATGTCTGATTTTTTGATGAGAGAGGAACCACACCCACAAAGTTGATGAATCTCAAATAAAATCACACAATCAGATTCAGCGCATTAGACAGCCCTATTTTAGAAGTTTTAAGGTCCTATTTACAAAAAGTAGGTATTTGGAATTTTAAGCCAGAAAATGATCAAGGATAAGGGTTTCGGCAATTTTTTCCAGGGGTGATCTTATCAAACCAAAGGTCCAAGAAGATGGGGAGAGGGATATTTTCAAGAAAAATTAAAATATATAATGCCCTTTTTATGTTATCAAAAAGATGTGAGCGAAACTAGCCCCCTTTCCATACCCCCTTTTCCCCCCAAGTAATCTGATCAAAATTTTTATCTATACATTTTGTTCAGCATAGTTTAAAGGTTTGGTAGTCATGCTTCTGGGGATGACATGAGCTTCACAGTCCCTTAGAAAAGGGCTGTAAGTTAAGAAAATTTGCCAATTATTTACATTTAATAGGCTCTTGGTTGTAGGGAAGCATATAAATATTTTGTTTCAGAGGAGGAGATTTCTGTGTGGAGAAATTTTCGATAGAGAGAATTTTTTCCCTTGTCGGGGAAATGAGGAAAATGACTTTTTTTCCTAAAAGAGGAATGCGGATGAGCATTTATTTGTTTTTGTTTTTCTTGGAGGTTATAGTTTCAAACCAAAGGTCGTAGAAGATTGTGGGATCGGGACAGGCATCTTTCAAACGCCATTTTTCCCCAAAGGCATCTGATTAAAATTTTGATATAGCACTGTCGTTCTGCTTAGTTAAAAGGTCCAACAACCATGTATCTGGAGATGACATGAACCCCTTTCCTTTGAGGGAAGGGCTGTGAATCATTAAATTTGCCAATTATTCAACTACTGCAGCTGCTGCTACAAGGCAGTGCAACACCAAACCACCTGAGGCCAACGCCACTACGACACTACCCCCACTCCTTCTGCGTTCCAACCTATTCAAAGTCTAACTCTTTAGACCATCAAAGGATGTTCTTATTTCATATAAATCTTTCCTTGCAACATCTGCGCGATAGCACTGCCGAAGTAAAGAATGATGTTGGCACAATGTATTATTATTATTATTTTTTTAACCGGGGCGCAGAAGAAGTTGTCTTAGAAACTTTGAAAGGGACTCATTCGATTGAAAATTGAAAAGGTCAAAAGTTTTGACCCTTTGTAATAGTCAAAAGTGATAGGAATTCAATCACAAGTTTTGTTTTCCCTTTTCCTGTGCTATTAAAACAGCCAAAACCTAATAATTATGCCAAACCATAATAATTATAATATGGCATAATATATAATTATAATATATAATTATAATGGCATAAGATAAGAAAAGATTTATTGCTGAAAAACGGCTGACACAAGCCCAAAAGGGCCGAATTCGCACTTTAGCGTCAAATAAAGCTAAAAAAAGAAAAAGAAAAACAAACAATAAAAAAACAACAGGAAATTATAAAAGAGTAAATGTCAAATGCGTAAAAATGTTAAAAACAAAAACAAATTAAACTTATAAAATTAGAAGGCCAATGTCAAGTCAGCAAAAATGCCAAAAAAAACGAAAACTCGTAAAATTAACAAGGAGATAAAGTAAAATTAAAACGTAAATTTAAGTTAGTTGGTGACTAACAAACATTGATGTTAAAAGTAAAGATCACCATCTAGTAGTGTCAAGGGTTAATTTAAAGCTGAAATATCGGAAGGGTAATTACCTCCCTGGAAGTTATGATGTTAGTAGACTCCAGGATGAGAATTTGAGAGAAACTTTCCAGGAACACTTGAATACTAAACTCGAGTTTAAAATTTGATAATTTGTAAGATGGTTGGAATAATTTTAGAAAAATAATTTGTGAAGTTGCTGAAGGTGTATTAGGAAGAAAGCTAGAACTGCAGCTAAGAATATTAGTGAAGAAGCTTTATGTTTAATAGAAAGGAGAAAGGACTTGTACAAAAATTATCTGAGTGATAGATCGCATGAAAACAAAAGAAATGTAAAGAAAGTGGAGAAAGCATTGAAAAATGAACTAAGGAGGTGTGAAGTGGAGGCCATGGATAAAATTGCCGAGGATTTAGAAGATGCAGCTAGACGGCATGATAGTAAAATATTGTACTGGCACGTTAACAAATTGAGAGGTAGTAGTCAATCCGGACTTGTCCGAGTTAAAGATAGGAATGGGGTGGCAATTAGCGATAAGGAAAAAGCTAAAGCGAGATGGGCCGAACATTTTGAGAATTTGCTTAACCGAGATAGAGTTTCAGGAAAAAATATAGAGGAAAATGAAAAAGTTTGTGATACCTTGGATCTGAAGGAAGATTTGTTTTGTGAGGAGGAATTAGCAACAGTACTAAAAGGATTAAAGAATAATAAGACTCCAGGTGCTGATAGGGTAGAAAATGAGTTTCTTAAATATGGTGGCTCTGAGGTTAGAAATAAGTTATTGAAGATTATGAATATGATTTTTGAAAAAGGGGCAGTACCTAACGATTTTAAGAAAACCTTAATTAAGCCACTTTATAAGAAAGGTGATAAAAGTGAATGTGGTAATTATCGTGGCATTAGTCTGGTCTCTGTAGGTAGCAAATTGCTTAGTAAAATGATACTTTTTAGACTGAGAGATGCCGTAGACAAAGTTTTAAAAGAAGAGCAGTGTGGTTTTAGAAAAGGTAGAGGATGTGTTGATCAAATTTTCACTCTTAGGTTAATAATTGAGAAGTGCCGGAGTTTCCAAACACCTTTGGTCCTCAGTTTTATAGATTATGAGCAAGCGTTCAATTCTGTTGATAGAGGGGCTTTAGTAAAGGTCTTATCATTGTATGGTTTACCAGACAAACATAACAATGTTATTAATGTTATGTACCAGGGTAACACTGCTGCGAATAAGGTAAGAAATGAAGTTAGCAGCTGGTTTTGTGTCAAATCAGGAGTTAAGCAGTGTTATGTTCTATTCCCCCTTATATGGATTATTTTGATGGACTTTGTCTTAAGGAGCACAGGAAAGGCAATGGGAGATCACGGAATCAAATGGGGAAGAAAATGTCTCCTGGACTTAGATTATGCTGATGATTTAATCATCCTAGACGAAAGTGTGAGTAAAATGAATGAGGTTTTGCGAGTTCAGGGTGCTAGTATTGGTTTGAAAATTAATGTTAGGAAGACTAAGTCACTAAGGCTAGGAATAAGTGAAGATGAAAAGGTGACGTTGGGTAATGAAAAGATTGATCAGGTGGGCAGCTTTACTTACCTTGGTAGTATTATTAGTAAAGATGGTGGGAGCAGTGAAGATGTTAAAAGTAGAATAGCCAAGGCTCAGGGTGTTTTTTCACAGTTAAAAAAAGTCAGGAAGAATAGGAAGATAAATCTACAAACCAAGATTAGAATCTTAGAAGCTACAGTGATGACAGTGGTCAAATATGGCTCTGAAGCATGGACGCTCCGAAAAGCGGATGAAGATTTGCTAGATGTTTCCCAGAGAAATTGCTTAAGGATTGTTCTGGGTACCCGGCTGACTGACCATATTTCAAACAATAGGCTATACGAAAAATGTGGTTCAATACCGCTTTCTAGGTCTATAATGAAAGAAAGGTTGAGGTGGTTAGGGCATGTTGTGCGGATGAAGGATGACAGATTGCCGAAGATTGTTCTTTTCGGCCAACCATCTAGGGCTAAACGGAAAGCAGGTCGTCCCCGTCTGGGGTGGGAGGACGTCATAAAGAAAGATTTAAAGGAAATGAGAACTTCGTGGGCGGGTGTAAAAAGGAGGCTTTGAATAGATTGGGGTGGAGGAGGAGCGTGCGTAGCTGTGTTGGCCTCAGGTGGCTTGGTGCTGCGATGAGTTGTTAGTAGTAGTAGTAGTAAAATCTTATTGGGCAAGAAGGGGGATTTTTGTTGACACAGAACGTGGGAGGCGGGGTCGAAGAGGTGAATATTGACCCGAGAAAAGAAGAGCTGTTCGAATGTTATGAAGGGCATTGTTAGCAAAACACAAGGTAATTTTTGCTCTCCTTTCCTTAAGGGTGACAAGATTAGCTCTCCTAAGAAGGGTAATATAAGGTACTTTACCCTCATTGAAGATAATTCTTAGGCACCTTTTTTGTACTGCCTCCATTCTGTCCGACAATTCAATGGAAATGCCAGGATGCCAAACAGGACAGACGTACTCAAGGGTTGGGCGTACAAATGACAGAAAAATCCTCAAACAGTGCAACTTAGGGCATTTAAATTTTTTAAGGAGTTTAAGGAGGGAAAATGCGGCATTTGCACGTTTTAAGATGTCATTAATATGACAATCCCATTTCAAGTCGCTTGAGATGGTAACGGCCAGTAATCTAATAGTGGTAACAGACATTTCAAAGGGGATTGGACAGGATAAAGAAGGAGGAGTTTTAAGGAAATTAATAGTAAGAACAGTTGACTTTAAAGGGTTGACTTTCATATCATCAGCAAGAGCTTTGGCTGATATCGATTCCAAGATGTCCATTGGGTTGCTTTTTGAATTTTTGAAACATGTCTCTAAGACAGTTAGATCTTCGACGAATTTCCATCTATCCGGAAAATATACACCAAGGTTGTTTATCATTGTAAGAAATAAAATTGGACCAGAGAGGGCTCCTTGGGGCACACCATTATAAATTGGGAGGGGATCAGAACATACATTCAGGTATTTCACGACTTGCGTTCTGTTAGAGAGGAAAGACGCAACTATTCTAATTAAATAAGGGTCAACATGAAAGTCATTAGATACCTTTTCTTATAGTATATGCTGGTTGATTAAATCAAAAGCTTTTTGCAAGTCAACAGCGATAACATTGAGCCAGGTATTGGGTTTTTCGAGTGTGTTACATATTGTTTCCATAAGGTGAACAAGATAGTGGGTAGTAGATGTAGAGCGTAGGTTTCCGAATTGTCTTTACTTTCAACCACTCAGCTAAAAAGCTTTCATATAGCTTCGAAAAAACTGGAGTACGAGTAATGGGACGGAAAGCATCAAAATCTTGATTGTTACCTTTCTTTTTTACGGGAGTAATAGTAGATAGGCCTCATGAGCTCGTACACGACACCCCTGCTGCCATCTACAATTTAGTGTAACGCTGACATGACCACGTGGTTTATGGCTTTCTCACTGAGAATGAAAAAACAGAATTTTTCTCACTTGAAAAAACCAAATTTTTCATAGAAGATAGAAAATTTCAAGATCTCTTCTGAATTTTACCAAAGTACACAATTCATTTCTAGTTTCACCAGAGAAAATAAAAAGCTTCCACTCCAGTTTTAAGTTCACCAAGACATAAAAAATTTAAAGGTCACTTCTAAATTCTTCCGTAGAAGATAGTAAAAGTTATACTAAGATAGTGATTATATTCCATGAATATAAAAGGTTTCACTTTAATTCTAACTTTTCTTAAATTCAATTACGACCTTTCTGAAAGAGTCAAATTTAAAGTTCTGTTAAAAATATTTTCCCTGGAAGAAGAACATTTCAACTTCGATTCTGAATTTTCTCAATGAAAATGAAATAAGTTATTGATCATTTCTATTTTCCCAAAATAATATAAAAAGTTTCCACTTCAGTTCAGATTTTTCTCAAACAGATAAGTTATACTATGATTGTGATTATTTTCTATGAAGATAAAAAGTTTCACTTTAATTCTAAATTTTCTTAAATTCAGTTCCGACCTTTCTCAAAGAGATGGAAAAATTTTAAGTACTTTTCCAAATATTTCCCCGGAAGAAGAAAAGTTCAAATTCAGTTCTGAATTTTCTCAATGAAAATGAAATAAGTTATTGATCAATTCTCTTTTCCCAAAATAATATAAAATTTTCCACTTCAATTCAGATTTTTCTCAAAGAGATGAAAAAATTTAAAATATTGTTCCAAATTTTTCTTAGAAGATAGAAAAGTTCAAGTTCTCTTCTGAATTTTACCAAAGAACACAATTCAATTCTAATTTCACCAGAGAAAATAAAAAGCTTCCAATTCAATTTTAAGTTCACCAATACGAACAATCACCAGTTCTAAGAAAAGAACTTGTTCTGAAATACCTTTTGAAAAGTATTGCTTGGTGTTGGAGCATTCAAAAAGGCAGTATAGTAAAGTTGTGGGTGAAAAGGATGGGTACTTCAATTTGTAAAATGGGTTTAGGAGGGACATTAAGAAAATAACTTGTTCTGAAATGTCTTTTGAAAAGTATTGCTTGGTGTTGGGCATTCAAAAAGCTGTGAAGTAAAGTTGTTGTTGAAAAGGATTGGTACTTCAATATGTAAAATGGGTTTAGGAAGGATATTATGAAAAGAACTTGTTCTGAAATGCCCTTTGAAAAGTATTGCTTGGTGTTGGAGCATTCAAAAAGCTGTAAAGTAAAGTTGTGGGTGTAAAGGATGGGTACCTCGACTTGCAAAATGGGTTTATGATTGACATGATGAAAACAATTGGTTCTGAAATACCCTTTGCAAATTATTACTTGGTGTTGGAGCATTCAAAAAAAGCAGTATAGTAAAGTTGTGGGTGAAAAGGATGGGTACTTCAACTTATAAAATGGGTTTATAAAGGACATTAAGAAAATAACTTGTTCTGAAATGCCTTTTTAAAAGTATTGCTTGAAGTTGGAGCATTCAAAAAGCTGTAAAGTAAAGTTGGGGGTGTAAAGGATGGGTACTTCAATTTGTAAAATGGGTTTAGGAGGGACATTAAGAAAAGAACTTGTTCTGAAATGCCCTTTGAAAAGTATTGCTTGGTTTTGGGGCATTCAAAAAAGCAGTATAGTAAAGTTGTGGGTGAAAAGGATGGCTACTTCAAATGCCCTTTGAAAAGTATTGATTGGTGTTGGAGCATTCAAAAAGCTGTAAAGTAAAGTTGTGGGTGTAAAGGATGGGTACTTCAACTTGTAAAATGGGTTTAGGATGGACATTTTGAAAAGAACTGGTTCTGAAAGTTCTCTTCTGAATTTTACCAAAGAACACAATTCAATTCTAATTTCACCAGAGAAAATAAAAAGCTTCCAATTCAGTTTTAAGTTCACCAATACATAAAAAATTTAAAGTTCACTTCTAAATTTTTCCGTAGAAGATAGGAAAAGTTATACTATGATTGTGACTATTTTCTATGAAGATAAAAAGTTTCACTTTAATTCAAAATTTTCTTAAATTCAATTCCGACTTTTCTCAAAGAGATGAAAAAATTTAAATTTCTGTTCCAAATATTTTCCCGGAAGAAGAAAAGTTCAACTTCGATTCTGAATTTTCTCAATGAAAATGAAATAAGTTATTGATCAATTCAATTTTCCCAAAATAATATAAAAAGTTTCCACTTAAGTTCGGATTTTTCTCAAAGAGATGAAAAAATTTTAAATACTGTTCCGAATTTTTTTAAGAAGATAGAAAAGTTCAAGTTCTCTTATGAATTTTACCAAAGAACAAAATTCAATTCTAATTTCTCCAGAGAAAATAGAAAGCTTCCACTTCAGTTTTAAGTTCACCAAGACATAAAAAATTTAAAGTTCAGTTCTAAATTTTTCCTTAGAAGATAGGAAAAGTTATACTATGATTGTGATTATTTTCTATGAAGATAAAAAGTTTCACTTTAATTCTAAATTTTCTTAAATTCAGTTCCGACCTTTCTCAAAGAGATGAAAAAATTTAAAGTTCTGTTTCAAATATTTTCCCAGAAGAAGCAGAGTTCAACTTCGATTCTGAATTTTCTCAATGAAAATGAAATAAGTTATTGATCAATTTTATTTTCCCAAAATAATATAAAAAGTTTCCACTTCAGTTCAGATTTTTCTCAAAGAGATGAAAAAATTAAAATACTATTCAAAATTTTTTATAGAAGATAGAAAAGTTCAATTTCTCTTCTGAATTTTACCAACGAACACAATTCAAACACAACAGTAAAGTTGTGGATGAAAAGGATGGATGCTTCAACTTGTAAAATGGGTTTAGGAAGGACATTAAGAAAAGAACTTGTTGTGAAGTACCCTTTGAAAAGTATTGCTTGGTGTTGGAGCATTCAAAAAAGCTGTATAGTAAAGTTTTGGGTGTAAAGGATATGTACTTCAATTTGTAAAATGGGTTTAGGAAGGACATTAAGAAAAGAAATTGTTCTGAAATGCCTTTTGAAAAGTATTGCTTGGTGTTGTGCTTTCAAAAAGCTGTAAAGTAAAGTTGTGGGTGAAAAGGATGGGTACTTCAATTTGTAAAATGGGTTTAGGACGGTTACTAAGAAAAGAACTTGTTCTGAATTACCTTTTGAAAAGTATTGCTTGGTGTTGTGCATTTAAAAAGCTGTAAAGTAAAGTTGTGGATGAAAAGGATGGGAACTTCAACTTGTAAAATGGGTTTAGGAAGGACATTATGAAAAGAACTTGTTCTGAAATGTCCTTTGAAAAGTATTGCTTGGTGTTGGAGCATTCAAAAAGCTGTAAAGTAAAGTTGTGGGTGTAAAGGATGGGTACTTCAACTTGTAAAATGGGTTTAGGATTGACATTATGAAAAGAACTAGTTATTAAATGCCCTTTGTAAAGTATTGCTTGGTGTTGGAGCATTCAAAAAAGCAGTATAGTAAAGTTGTGGGTGTAAAGGATGGGTACTTCAACTTGTAAAATGGGTTTATGAAGGACATTAAGAAAAGAATTTGTTCTGAAATGCCTTTGAAAAGTATTGCTTGGTGTTGGAGCATTTAAAAAGCTGTAAAGTAAAGTTGTGGGTGTAAAGGATGGGTACTTCAATTTGTAAAATGGGTTTAGGAAGGATATTATGAAAAGAACTTGTTCTTAAATGCCATTTGAAAAGTATTGCTTGGTGTTGGAGCATTCAAAAAGCTGTAAAGTAAAGATGTGTGTAAAAAGGATGGGTACTTCAATTTGTAAAATGGGTTTAGGATAGACATTAAGAAAAGAACTTGGTCAGAAATGCCCTTTGAGAAGTATTGCTTGGTGTTGGAACATTCAAAAAAGCAGTATAGTAAAGTTGTGGGTGAAAAGGATGGCTACTTCAAATGCCGTTTGAAAAGTATTGCTTGGTGTTAGATCATTCAAAAAGCTGTAAAGTAAAGTTGTGGGTGTAAAGGATGGGTACTTCAATTGGTAAAATGGGTTTAGGATGGACATTATGAAAAAAACTGGTTCTGAAATGCCCTTTGAAAAGTATTGCTTGGTGTTGGAGCGATTCAAAAAAGCAGTATAGTAAAGTTGTGGGTGAAAAGGATGGCTACTTCAAATGCCCTTTGAAAAGTATTGCTTCGTGTTGGAGCATTCAAACAGCTGTAAAGTTGTGTGTGTAAAGGATGGGTACTTCAACTTGTAAAATGGGTTTAGGATTGACATTATGAAAAGAACTGGTTCTGAAATGCCCTTTGAAAAGTATTGCTTCGTGTTGGAGTATTCAAAAAAGCAGTATAGTAAAGTTGTGGGTGAAAAGGATGGCTACTTCAAATGCCCTTTGAAAAGTATTGCTTGGTGTTGTGCTTTCAAAAAGCTGTAAAGTAAAGTTGTGGGTGAAAAGGATGGGTACTTCAATTTGTAAAATGGGTTTAAGACGGTTACTAAGAAAAGAACTTGTTCTGAAATACCTTTTGAAAAGTATTGCTTGGTGTTGGAGCATTCAAAAAGGCAGTATAGTAAAGTTGTGGGTGAAAAGGATGGGTACTTCGATTTGTAAAATGGGTTTAGGATAGACATGAAGAATATAACTTGATATGAAATGCCCTTTGAACAGTATTGCTTGGTGTTGGGCATTCAAACAGCTGTGAAGTAAAGTTGTGGATGAAAAGGATGGGAACTTCTACTTGTAAAATGGGTTTAGGAAGGATATTATGAAAAGAACTTGTTCTGAAATGCCCTTTGAAAAGTATTGCTTGGTGTTGGAGCATTCAAAAAGCAGTAAAGTAAAGTTGTGGGTGTAAAGGATGGGTACCTCGACTTGTAAAATGGGTTTAGGATGGACATTATGAAAAGAACTGGTTCTGAAATGCCCTTTGAGAAGTATTGCTTGGTGTTGGAACATTCAAAAAAGCAGTATAGTAAAGTTGTGGGTGAAAAGGATGGGTACTTCAACTTATAAAACGGATTTAGGAAGGACATTAAGAAAAGAACTTATTCTGAAATACCTTTTGAAAAGTATTGCTTGGTGTTGGAGGATTCAAAAAGCTGTAAAGTAAAGTTGGGGGTGTAAAGGATGGGTACTTCAATTTGTAAAATGGGTTTAGGAGGGACATTAAGAAAAGAACTTGTTCTGAAATGCCCTTTGAAAAGTATTGCTTGGTTTTGGGGCATTCAAAAAAGCAGTATAGTAAAGTTGTGGGTGAAAAGGATGGCTACTTCAAATGCCCTTTGAAAAGTATTGATTGGTGTTGGAGCATTCAAAAAGCTGTAAAGTAAAGTTGTGGGTGTAAAGGATGGGTACTTCAACTTGTAAAATGGGTTTAGGATGGACATTTTGAAAAGAACTGGTTCTGAAAGTTCTCTTCTGAATTTTACCAAAGAACACAATTCAATTCTAATTTCACCAGAGAAAATAAAAAGCTTCCAATTCAGTTTTAAGTTCACCAATACATAAAAAATTTAAAGTTCACTTCTAAATTTTTCCGTAGAAGATAGGAAAAGTTATACTATGATTGTGACTATTTTCTATGAAGATAAAAAGTTTCACTTTAATTCAAAATTTTCTTAAATTCAATTCCGACTTTTCTCAAAGAGATGAAAAAATTTAAAGTTCTGTTCCAAATATTTTCCCGGAAGAAGAAAAGTTCAACTTCGATTCTGAATTTTCTCAATGAAAATGAAATAAGTTATTGATGAATTCTATTTTCCCAAAATAATATAAAAAGTTTCCACTTCAGTTCAGATTTTTCTCAAAGAGATGAAAAAATTTTAAATACTGTTCCGAATTTTTTTAAGAAGATAGAAAAGTTCAAGTTCTCTTATGAATTTTACCAAAGAACAAAATTCAATTCTAATTTCTCCAGAGAAAATAGAAAGCTTCCACTTCAGTTTTAAGTTCACCAAGACATAAAAAATTTAAAGTTCAGTTCTAAATTTTTCCTTAGAAGATAGGAAAAGTTAAACTATGATTGTTATTGTTCTCTATGAAGATAAAAAGTTTCACTTTAATTCTAAATTTTCTTAAATTCAGTTCCGACCTTTCTCAAAGAGATGAAAAAATTTAAAGTTCTGTTTCAAATATTTTCCCAGAAGAAGCAAAGTTCAACTTCGATTCTGAATTTTCTCAATGAAAATGAAATAAGTTATTGATCAATTTTATTTTCCCAAAATAATATAAAAAGTTTCCACTTCAGTTCAGATTTTTCTCAAAGAGATGAAAAAATTAAAATACTATTCAAAATTTTTTATAGAAAATAGAAAAGTTCAATTTCTCTTCTGAATTTTACCAACGAACACAATTCAATTCTAATTTCTTCAGAGAAAATAAAAAGCTTCCACTTCAGTTTTAAGTTCACCAAGATATAAAAAATTTAAAGTTCAGTTCTAAATTTTTCCTTAGAAGATAAGAAAAGTTATACTATGATTGTGATTATTTTTCTATGAAGATAAAAAGTTTCACTTTAATTTTAAATGTTCTTAAATTCAGTGCCGACCTTTCTCAAAGAGATGAAAAATTTTAAAGTTCTGTTCCAAATATTTCCCCAGAAGCGGTAAAGTCAAGTTGTGGGTGAAAAGGATAGATGCTTCAACTTGTAAAATGGGTTTAGGAAGGACATTAAGAAAAGAACTTGTTGTTAAGTGACTTTTGTAAAGTATAGCTTGGTTTTGGAGCCTTCAAAAAGGTTGTAAAGTAAAGTTTTGAGTGAAAACGATGGGTACTTAAACTTTTAAAATGGGTTTAGGAAGAATATTAAGAAAAGAAATTGTTCTGAAATGCCTTTTGAAAAGTATTGCTTGGTGTTGTGCTTTCAAAAAGTTGTAAAGTAAAGTTGTGGGTACTTCAATTTGTAAAATGGGTTTAGGACGGTTACTAAGAAAAGAACTTGTTCTGAATTACCTTTTGAAAAGTATTGCTTGGTGTTGTGCATTTAAAAAGCTGTAAAGTAAAGTTGTGGATGAAAAGGATGGGAACTTCAACTTGTAAAATGGGTTTAGGAAGGACAATATGAAAAGAACTTGTTCTGAAATGTCCTTTGAAAAGTATTGCTTGGTGTTGGAGCATTCAAAAAGCTGTAAAGTAAAGTTGTGGGTGTAAAGGATAGGTACTTCAACTTGTAAAATGGGCTTAGGATGAACATTATGAAAAGAACTAGTTCTGAAATGCCCTTTGTAAAGTATTGCTTGGTGTTAGAGCATTCAAAAAAGCAGTATAGTAAAGTTGTGGGTGAAAAGGATGGGTACTTCAACTTGTAAAATGGGTTTAGGAAGGACATTAAGAAAAGAACTTGTTCTGAAATGCCTTTTGAAAAGTATTGCTTGGTGTTGGAGCATTCAAAAAGCTGTATAGTAAAGTTGTGGGTGTAAAGGATGGGTACTTCAATTTGTAAAATGGGTTTAGGAAGGATATTAAGAAAAAGAACTTGTTCTGAAATGCCCTTTGAAAAGTATTGCTTGGTGTTGGCGCATTCAAAAAGCTGTAAAGTAAAAATGTGTGTAAAAAGGATGGGTACTTCAATTTGTAAAATGGGTTTAGGATGGACATTATGAAAAAAACTGGTTCTGAAATGCCCTTTGAAAAGTATTGCTTGGTGTTGGAGCATTCAAAAAAGCAGTGTAGTAAAGTTGTGGGTTAAAAGGATGGCTACTTCAAATGCCCTTTGAAAAGTATTGCTTGGTGTTCGATCATTCAAAAAGCTGTAAAGTAAAGTTTTGTGTGTAAAGGATGGGTACTTCAATTTGTAAAATTGGTTTAGGATGGACATTATGAAAAAAACTGGTTCTGAAATGCCCTTTGAAAAGTATTGCCTGGTGTTGGAGCGATTCAAAAAAGCAGTATAGTACAGTTGTGGGTGAAAAGGATGGCTACTTCAAATGCCCTTTGAAAAGTATTGCTTCGTGTTGGAGCATTCAAACAGGTGTAAAGTTGTGTGTGTAAAGGATGGGTACTTCAACTTGTAAAATGGGTTTAGGATGGACATTATGAAAAGAACTGGTTCTGAAATGCCCTTTGAAAAGTATTGCTTGGTGTTGGAGTATTCAAAAAAGCAGTATAGTAAAGTTGTGGGTGAAAAGGTTGGCTACTTCAAATGCCCTTTGAAAAGTATTGCTTGGTGTTGTGCTTTCAAAAAGCTGTAAAGTAAAGTTGTGGGTGAAAAGGATGGGTACTTCAATTTGTAAAATGGGTTTAAGACGGTTACTAAGAAAAGAACTTGTTCTGAAATACCCTTTGAAAATTATTGCTTGGTGTTGGAGCAATCAAAAATACAGTATAGTAAAGTTGTGGCTGAAAAGGATGGGTACTTCAATTTGTAAAATGGGTTTAGGAGGGACATGAAGAAAATAACTTGATCTGAAATGTCTTTTGAAAAGTATTGCTTGGTGTTGGGCATTCAAAAAGCTGTGAAGTAAAGTTGTGGATGAAAAGGATGGGAACTTCTACTTGTAAAATGGGTTTAGGAAGGATATTATGAAAAGAACTTGTTCTGAAATGCCCTTTGAAAAGTATTGCTTGGTGTTGGAGCATTTAAAAAGCTGTAAAGTAAAGTTGTGGGTGTAAAGGATGGGTACCTCGACTTGTAAAATGGGTTTAGGATGGACATAATGAAAAGAACTGGTTCTGAAATGCCCTTTGAAAAGTATTGCTTGGTGTTGGAGCATTCAAAAAGGCAGTATATTAAAGTTGTGGTGAAAACTATGGATACTTCAACTTGTAAAATGGGTTTAGGAGGATTATTAAGAAAACAAATTGTTGTGAAATGCCTTTGGAAAGTAATTGCTTGGTGTTGGAGTATTCAAAAAGCTGTAAAGTAAAGTTGGGGGTGTAAAGGATGGGTACTTCAATTTGTAAAATGGGTTTAGGAGGGACATTAAGAAAAGAACTTGTTCTGAAATGCCCTTTGAAAAGTATTGCTTGGTGTTGGAGCATTCAAAAAAGCAGTATAGTAAAGTTGTGGGTGAAAAGGATGGCTACTTCAAATGCCCTTTGAAAAGTATTGATTGGTGTTGGAGCATTCAAAAAGCTGTAAAGTAAAGTTGTGGGTGTAAAGGATGGGTACTTCAAATTGTAAAATGGGTTTAGGATGGACATTTTGAAAAGAACTGGTTCTGAAATGCCCTTTAAAAGTATTGCTTGGTGTTTGAGCATTCAAAAAAGCAGTATAGTAAAGTTGTGGGTGAAAAGGATGGCTACTTCAAATGCCCTTTGAAAAGTATTGCTTGGTGTTGTAGCATTCAAAAAGCTGTAAAGTAAATTTGTGGGTGAAAAGAATGGGTACTTCAATTTGTAAAATGGGTTTAGGACGGACATTAAGAAAAAAACTTGTTCTGAAATGCCCTTTGAAAAGTATTACTTGGTGTTGAGGTATCCAAAAAATCTTTAAAATAAAGTTGTGTGTAAAAAGGATGGATACTTCAATTTGGAAAATGGGTTTAGGAGGGACATTAAGAAAAGAACTTGTTCTGAAATACCTTTGAAAAGTATTGCTTGGTGTTGGAGCATTCAAAAAAGCAGTATAGTAAAGTTTTGTGTGAAAAGGATGGCTACTTCAACTTGTAAAGTGGGTTTAGGATTGACATTAAGAAAATAACTTGTTCTGAAAAAATATAATAAAGCCTTAAAAAAGTATTAAAAAATGCGGGCTCAGGAGGCCTTTGGGACGCCGGGGGGCCCTTTGGGAGCCCGGGGGACCTTTGAGGACCGGAGGCTTCCTTCGGGGTTGGGCGGGGTATGATGGCCCTTTGGGGTTGGGGTTGGGGACCTCACGACACTATTCAAATACAATTTGTTTTTATAACGACCACAGAGTTTCACCCTCAAATCCTCTTCTAAAATCATCTTTTAAAATGTCTCTAACTGTTTCGCCGAAAAAATTCCCTAAAATGTCTAAAACGGTTTCGCTCAAATAACTCCTAAACGCAATTTCTGCGTGTTCCTTTTGTTTTTGGCATCCCTGCGCTGTCACATTTGAAATTACTGGGAAACCCTTTCGTGAATCAATAATTTACCCTTAGAAACAACAAAATAATTCCCCTTTCGTGACAAATTAATCAACCATGGCATCATCTGTCAGAAATTAAAAAACTTCGCCCCGAAAACAATTCTTCTGGTCGAACTCCAAAGGTATTAATAAATTTTGCCCCGGAAACAATTCACTTGGAAATACATCAAAGACATAAATAAACTTCACCCATTCCTTTTTCATGACAAATCAATCAATCTTGACATCACCTGTCAGACATAATCATCAAAGTGAGAGAAATACTGTTTTTCCATTCTCACTGACAAAAACCATAAAACAGACATGAATTACTGTTGACATCCGAGAAAAACATCAAATAAATTGACCGACACTCATAACCGTCCATGAAACAACCATAAAAGTGAGAAAATTCCTGTTTTTTCAAGTGAGAAAAATTCTGTTTTTTCATTCTCAGTGAGAAAACCATAAACCATGTGGTCATGTCAGCGTTACACTAAATTGTAGATGGCAGCAGGGGTGTCGTGTACGAGCTCATGAGGCCTATCTACTAGTAATAAAACCTAATTTCCAACAATTTAGGAATTTACCAGTAGGCTAGAGGTAATTTCAGTAAAAAGTAAGGACAAAGGCTCTGAGAGATTGTCGGAAAAGGTTTTAATTAGTACATTCGGGATGTCTAGTGGACATGTACTACACTTTTTAATGTTCTTAATTTTTGCCGCCACATCCGATGGTGAAATAACTGGAAAATTAAGAGAGCACAAATCATAAGGAGTGTCAAAAAAAAAAGGAGGGAGATCTTTAGCTGTCAAAGAGAGAAACCTGGTCAGATCATTGGCTGTAACTGAAGGATTTTGTTGGACATTAATACATATATTATTCTATGTTTCACCACAAGTTTTTTCTGTTCTGTTATACATTTGTTTTGGCTTTGTAGAAAAAAAATACTGGACTTTGCATTTGTAATATGAAGAAGCACATTTACGTATTTCTTTTTTATATATTTACGCAGTGAGTTCGCTTCGGATGTTTTACCACTCTTTAGTAGATTCAATTTAATTCTAATTAGTTTCGTCAATTGGGTACTAATGTATGGTTTGTCATTAGAACATGTTTTTACTTTTTTCACAGAGAAGAAATTTGTGTATTTTGTTTTAAGCAGATTTTGGAATTCAGAGACTTTAAAATTAATTTCATTTTTTCCTTTGAGAGCCAGCCAGTTTTCATTAGTAATCCAAGATCAAAATGTGTAAAGACCATCATTGCAAATTGGGCGATAAGAGAACTCAGTAACAGAAAAAGTATGATTAAAGCTATTGAGAGGCTTCGTTAATAAACAAAAATGGTAACTTCCTCCTAACGGGGGCAAGGGGACAGGAGGGGGATAGAAAACCTGCATATTGGTGCAAATCAAATCAAGGGTTTAATTTTCTTTTGTTGTTGGTATTTTTACTATTTGTTTTAAGTTTAGGGAACTACAAAGCTAATTTAACTTTAGATCATTAGCATCACCTACTAAGGCAATATCCGCGTTCGGGAATTTGCATAGGACAAAGTCGGCACTACTATGCACTTGTTGGTAGAATCGCTGTCTTTGTGCAGCGTTTTGATTTGGGGAATAATAGAAGCAGCAAAACACAATCATATTAAAGGGGTGTGGTAAAACTTTGGGTCTTACACTTACCCAAATGATTTCATCGTAATCTGAAAGGTTGGGAGTATGAATTAATTTAGGAAAGAGATAATTATTTACAAATAATAGTATTCCGCCTCCCTTTTTACCTAGGGGGTGATCATGAGGACGAAGTTTTATGAATTGTAATTTGGCATAATTATATTGTAATTTAGCATAATTATAATTTGGCATAATAATTATGTCAAACCATAAATTCATAATAATTGTCACTTTACAACATTATTTTGGATGGGCTGAAACAAATAAGTTTCTAATCGGCTACCTATTTTCTTTTCTAAAAATAAATAAATTTAAGCTTAAAAATTTTGATTCAAAAAACCTTGTTTTTATTTCACTCTGCCTTAACCAGGGCTGCAAGTATAAAATTTCTAATTCTGGCCACATACGCGCATATACAGTGGGTAAGCTTTCTGGTCCTAAATAGTGATTGATTAAAAAAAAATTCACAAAACATGTTTTTCATAGAAAAATAAGGAGCTCTATTTAGCCAAAATTTAGTACAAATAAAGTCAAATAATTTTTCAAGCCTAAAACTACCATAAAGCATTTTAAAAAAAATAAATGAAACTAAAAACGAACAGAAATTACAATAAATAGCCGAGTCTAACTCAGAACAAGCAGAAATTAACATGATTATGGGTGATAACCCCCATGCCTTCTCCAAACCAGAATATAATTTGCGCTATACTGAAAAAAAAACAATAGACAGATAACCGTGGTTTGTCAGTTTAATTTAATTAACACATACTGTTATTTATTCATTAACGTTTTGATAATTTTTTATTTGTGAAAATAAAAAAAGTAAAAAATTTGAATTTTTTTCGACAAGTCCTGGAAGTTTCACCTCAATACAATTAGCCATTGCTATGACATTGCTGATATGACCTTTTGATAACCTGCATCTTCATATAAAAATTTTGTCTCAATGCTCTTAACCTAACAGTAGTATTACCAGTAGTGTGCGTATATTGCCTTTTGGTGAGACGATCTTCCCCTTTAAGAAGTCTCTGAAAGTTCCAACTTATTACCCAAATCTATTCCTGAGAAACGCTATTTTGACAATGTGCTTGCACTTAGCGTCTTTTGATATAGTTCAAATTTCCCCTCAATATTGTAAATAAAATAGTGTGGCAGTAGTAATGGTGGTAGTTGTAGTAGTATTGGTAGCATTTAAATATTGTCTTTTTGACAATATCCTTTACCAGTTCCTGAATTTCCCAAATTAATTTGCTCAGTTATTCCTGTGTTTCGCCATTTTGATTTAGTTGAACACTCTCCTCAACATTCTCTGAAAGGCTTACCTGAATGCCCTTCGTCTTTTTGGAAAGTAAAGTTCAAACATGCATACCTTTCTCAATAATATATACTATAATGTATTACGGTAATTACTTGGCTAAAAAAAAAAAAAAAAAAAAAAAAAAAAAAAAAAAAAATGTCTTCCTACTTTAGTAACTGAAATAAATGACCACTTGAACAAGGTCTACACCTTACTCGTCCATACAGTCCCCTAGGATAAAAAAGTATATCCAAACCGATAGTCCGAAAATCAAGTCCAAAATAGAGCAAAATCAACACCAATAAGTATAAGTCAACAATGAACAATGAACGAATTGCCTAACTTAGCGCCCTTATCCTGAGGATTGTGGGGAGGTTGATATCCCCAAAGACATTATTACTGGACCTTTCAACAAGGCAGAACAAATTAGATCTGTTAAAATTTCGATCTGATAGGTTTTGGGAAATAAGAGGCTTGGTGAAGGGGGGGGGGGGGGAGGGCTGATTGCCTTCCATTTATTTTTGACTCTTAAAAAGGGCACTAAAACTTCCGACTTCCAATCAAATGATCTCCATCCGATCCAAAGTTTACACAGCTAACCGTTCTATGAAAACCTTATATGCCCTGGGCATGACTTACAACCCTTGCCTATGGGATCTGGGGAATTGTGTTCACACTAAAGACTAATTATATGATTTATGGACTATGGCTGTCTCACAGTTTCAATTGAATACGTTTCAGAAAAAAAGGATGTCAAGGAGGGGGGGGGGGCTAGCTGCTCTCTATCATGTTTGGATCTTAAAAGGGAACTAGAACTATGTATTTTCAATCAAATTAGCCTCTTCTAAAGTTCACACGACAAACCCTTCCATAAAACCTTATGTGCCCCTGGGGTATAATTTAAAACTCTTACCCCCAGACTCTGGGGGAATCTGTAAATCCCAAAGGCCTAAATATATGATCTTTTGACTATTTTTGTACAAATGGAATCTCAAAATTTCTATTGGATGCATTTGCGGAAAATATGACTTAGGGGGAGGGGGCTGCCCTCCGATCACTTTGACTCATAAAAAGAGCACAAAAACGTGTGACTTGCAATCAAATGAATCCCCTCCGGAGTTTTTACGAAAAAAATCATATAAACATTATATACCCTCGGGACATAACGCACAACCCTTGCGTTGAGGGCTGTTGGGGGGTTGTCATCCCCAAAGACATAATCTCTTGACCTTCCAACCACGCTCAACAAAATGGCTATCTTGAAATTTCGATTAGATGTCATTTGGGAATTTATGGGCGTGGGGGGCTTGTTGCCCTCCATTCACTTTTGACTAGTGAAAAAGGGCACCACCCCTTTCAATTTCCAATAGAGTGAGCTTTTTTCGAAGTTTCTAAGACAACAAATAACCATTTTGGGTAACAAGTTGGAACTTTCAGAAAATGCTTAAAGGGCAAAATCGTCTCACCAAAAGGCAATATATGCACACTACTGCGAATACTACTGTTAGGTTAAGAGCATTGAAATAAACATTTTATATGAAGATAAAGGTTATCAAAAGGACATATCAGCAATGTCAGAGCAATGACTAATTGTATTGAGTTGAAGCTTCTAGGACTTGTTGAAAAAACTCAAAGTTTTTCCTTTTTTTACTTTCATAAATAAAAAATTCTCAAAACTTTAAGGAATAAATATAAGTATATGTCATTTAAACTGACAATCCAAGGTTATTTGTTTATTGTTTTTTTTTCAGTAAAGCGCAAACTGTGTTCTGGTCTTGAGAAGGCAAGGGGTTTATCAGCCATACTCATGTTAATTTCTGCTCGTTTTGAGTTAGACTCGGCTATTTATTGTACTTTCTGTTCGTTTCGAGTTTCATTTATTTTTTGATAGTGGTTTATGGTAGTTTTACGCTTGGAAGATTATTTGACTTTATTTCTGCTAATTTTTGGCTAAATTGAGCTCTTCCCTTTTCTATGAAAAAATTGTTTTGTGAATTCCGGATGAAAAACTTCGGAGGGGACTCATAAATCAGCCCCCTCCGAAGTTTATACCATCACCCTTTTTATATGAGCTTTATATGCCCCCAGAGCACACCTTACATCCCTTGCCCTGAGGGCTGTGGGGGGTTGTCTTCCTTAAAGACATAATTTCCGGATCTTTCATTTACGTTGAACAAAATGGCTATCTCAAAGTTTTGATTGGATGTGTTTGGGTAAATTTTGGGCATGGGAGAGGGGTTAGATGCCCTCCAATCACTTTCGACTACTGAAAAGGGCACTAGTGCTTTCAGTTTCCAATCGAATTAGCCTTTTTTTGACTTTCTACGGCAAATCCTTTGATAATAAGTTCCCTGGTCTAGGACAAAAAAAATCCTTCTCTCCACATTGCTCTTTACTTAAGCTTGCGCTGCCTATGATACTCAGACGCTACGCCCAATGAGACTTTTGGACCCCGTTTGCCATCCTATCAATGATTCTTGCTAGTAAAATATCCAAGAAACTCGCTCCTTTCTTATAGATTGTTTCATAGTTCAATGAATGTATCCGTTGGTAAACATAGTTGGTATCATTGACGCCAGTAACGTTTGCACGGGCTTTGTTTTCATCAATTGATTTTTAATTTCCTTGCTGATAATGTCTACTAGTGTCTTTTTATTTTACTTGTTGTTTCAATGTCTATTACCACATTATTTTTACATAGTTTGCAGTTTCGGCACCTAGAAAAGATATGTTGCATGATAATGTTACGATGGTATACCTGTCTTCTGTTTAACTTTTGTTGACTGGTAATAGTAGGAGGAGGGTTAAAAGCTTTATCAAGTGGTAACATGTTACCAGCAGCAGTAGCAAGAAGTTGGCCTTCGTCATCAACTAAAAGTCTTAGATTTGCATTCTCTTTGATCATTAACATCTCTGGAAACGTCACTCTCGCATATCCACCTCTATAGCACTTGAATTTTCTCGGTACTCCTAAGAAATTTAACTCTTCACTGTCATGACAATGCACGCATAAATACCCAATAATGTTACTATTAGCACTTGTTTCATAATTGAAATATTTGTCTTTCTCGGCATTAAATGCTACTACAAGGCTATCATATATACACGCCTTCTTGGAATATTTCATCTTCACTTCGAAGACGAAGAAAGTGTAGATCCTAGATCATGTTCATCTTATTAGCTTTTTATTCATCTTATTAGCTTTTATTCATCTTATTAGCATCTTATTAGGAATAATTAGCTTTATAGTCACAGAATCCTCAATTTTCATTTACCAACAATGTTTGTGGATACGAGCAGTTATACCTATTAATATTCATGTAGTGTTATTTTTGCCAAATATTTATCTACCTATAGATTATTCCTCTGGAAATAGCAATGGGACAAATTACTAACCTGATGAGTGAAGTTAGTCCGGATGGGAACACCCATGATTGGGAATCTTTGTTCGTGGGAAAAATAATGCCCCGTTCGAAAATTTCATTTATCGAGTCGTGTTCACCAATCATAAGGAGTTTCACGATCCGATAAGGAGTAAATTTCCCTTTATATTTATTTTGATCAATAACTTTGCACTTGTGTAAAGAAGATGCCAATTGGAGGAATAGTTCGTATTTTATAATGTTTATGAGAGTCAGATTATAAATTCAATTGAAAAAGATGCAAAATTAGGTTTTTTTTTCTCCCTTGGACTGATTGCTTTTCTTCCCTTTTCAGGACCATGGGTAATGTACATCGCCGTTTACAGCACACAAACCACGGCAACGTCTGCCAAGAAGAAACTCCACAATATAGATTGTTTTTATTTGACTGCCCTGGCCAGAGACTGCACGTCAGATTTAATTCTTAGTGTTCGTTTTCTTAGAAGCGCGGCAGCGTATGCAAAGAAAAAACTACACGGTATGGATTGTTGGTTATTTGACTGCCCTGGCCAAAGACCATGGTAAAAAGAATTACTTTGTCTCCTCCCCAACGTCGCATTCGAAGAAGTCTTTTCTTTGAAAATTGCGAGGTTTTTCTCTATTTTAGATGCATATAATCAGACCTAAGGGGGTTAAACAATTTATGGTGTTGAGACGGGGGCTAAAGTTTCAACTGCTTTCTAGCACAATCTATTGTCTATAGATACAGTTCAATAGTTAATTCCATTTTTAATCACAATTTGTTGGGTTCGAACGGTATAGTTCTAACATAAAAGTCACTTTTCACATTAAGAAACCTTGCTATTTCCTGGCAACCAGGTCTTCCTGAGACGGAGGGGTCTTTTCCTGCGACAATTAGGATGGAGGAATAGCCTGGGTTAAGAAATGTCCATTCACTTGTGACACATAGTCAAAGTATTGGGGTAATAATTTTTTTTTTTTGAAAGGAATGGTGGTTGAGGCTTCTTTTGAACCATCTATTGGCTCTGGATTTGGTCAAACTGTTGATTTTATTTTTTGTTCTCCTTTTTTAATAAGTGCTGTGTTCCCTTTGCAGTTTTGGTAAGCGATTTTTTGGTTTTCATAGGGTGTTGATTATTGGCAGTGCAATTGAGCTGCCAAAGTAAAGAACGACGTTGGCAGAATGTATTATTTATTTTTTGGTTTGTTTTTCACCAGGGCACTTCGTATAGAAGGAGTTGTTATAGAAACTTCGAAAGGGGCTTATTCTTTTGGAAATTGAGAGGGCTAGTGCTCTTTTTAATTGTTGAAAGAAATTGGAGGACAAACAGCCCCCCCCCGCCCGTCATTTCCCCAAACATATCTAATCAAAATTTTGAGATAGCTTTTTCGTTCAAGGGGGGTGAAGGATGCGGAAATTATGTCTTTGAGGATGATAACTCTCCCCCTCCCTCAAAACCCTCAGGGTAAGGGTTGTAAGTTATGTTATAGGGGCATACAAAGTTTTTATATGGTGGTCGTATAAACCTCGGAGGGGGCTCATTGGAATCCTTTTTTAAGAGTCAAAGTAATTGGAGGGCAACCCTTCCCCCCATGCAAGTCGTCTTTTCCAAAAATGCATTCAGTAGATAATTTGAGATAGCCATTTTATTCAAAACAGTCCAAATATAATATAGAAATGTTTTTGGAATTGAAACAAATCCCCAGAGCCTGAAAGCAAGGTTTGCAAGTAATACCCAGGGGACATTTAAGGTTTATATGGAATGGATGGTTGTATAAACTATAGAGGAGGCTCATTTGGTAAAAAATTAAAAATTCTAGTTTCCTTTTAAGATCCAAAAGTGATAGGAGGCAGCTAGCCCTCCTACCACCGACTACCACTATTTGTTCACAAAACACATCTGATTGAAGTTCTAAGATAGTAATTTTGTTTAAAATAGTCCAAAGAGCATATATCAGTGCCTCCAGCGTTAACATAGGCCCCTAGAGCCCTGGGGCAAGGGTTGTAAGCTATGCCCTGGGGGCATATAAGGTTTCTACGGAATGGGCGGTCGTATAAACCAGATGGCGTTATTTAAATGGAAATTGGAATTTTTACGTGCCTTTTTTTAATAGTCAAAAGTGATTTGTGAGCAACCAGCCCCCCCCCCCCAACCAAGCGTTTCCCCAAACACATCCAATCAAAATTTTGAGATATAAATTTTATTCATCGTAGTTGAAAAGTCCAGAAATCATGTCTCTGAGGATGGTAAACCCCCCCCCTGGCTCCCAGATCTGGGTTAGAAGTTATGCCCTGGGGGCATATAAGGTTATATTAGAAAGGTTGGCCGTAAATACTTCGGAGGGGGCTCATTGGAGTGTTAATTAGCAGCTCTAGTGCCCTTTTTAGCATTCAAAATGATCTTAGGGCAACTACCTCTTCCCCACTCCCCACGCGTCGTGTTTTCCTGAAATGTGTCCAATATAAATTTTTAGATAGCCTTTTTATTCAAAATAGTCCAAAGGTAATATAAATAGGCTTTTGCGATTGGTACAAACCAACAGAGCCAGGGAGCAAGGGTTGTAAGCTATTCCCTAGGGATATTTAAGGTTTCTATCGAAAGGATGGTTGTATAAACTTTAGAGGTGGCTAATTTGGTTAAAAATTGAAATTCATAGTTCCCTTTTTAGAGTCAAAAGAAATGGAGAACAACTAGACCACCTTTCACCCCTCCTCTTCACCAAATGTATCAGATCGAAATTGTGAGATAACCATTTGGTTAAAAAAGTCCAAGAAACATATAACAATGCATAAAACCAGGTTTGCCCCCCCCTCCAGAACCCCTGTGCAAGGGCTGTAAGGTATGCCCTGGGGTCATATAAGGTCCTTATGGAATGGGAGAGCGTATCAACTTCAGATGGGGCTCATTTGATTTGAAATTGGAAGTTAGAGTGCTCTTTTTAAGAGTCAAAAGTGATTTGAGATCAACAAGCCCCCCCTCCCCACGGCTATCATTCCCAAAACAAACAACTAAGCCTAGCTTTGAGATATCTATAATTTTTAATCATCGTTGAAAGGCTCAATAATTATTCGTTTGCCCTTTAGGCCTCAGGGCACGGGCTGTAGGTTAGACAATTTTTTCATTATTTTCATACTGTGTATGCTATATAGGAAAGGTATGCATGTTTATCTTCCTCTTCCCAAAATACGAAGGGCAATAAGGCGAGTCTTTTAAGAAATTTAATAAAAAAACAAGTAGTTTTAACTGAAAGTAAGGAGCGACATTAAAACTTAAAACGAGCTAAAATTATTCCGTATATGAAAGGGGCTGTCCCATCCTGAACGCCTCGGTTTTTACGCTAAAGTTTTTTATTGCTTAAAATAAAAGTTATGAGACAGAGTCAAACTTTCAAACAGTTCGTGGTAACGAACTGTAAGTAAGGAGCGACCCGGCTCAATGGTAACCAAAACTTTAGGAAACGGGATTTTGATACCAATAGATACATCAAAAGAATCAGATTTCAATTATATAACTTTCATCAAGTTTAGTGCTACCCATTAAAAGTTACGTGCCTGAGAAAATTTGACTGATTTTCAAAAAAAGGGGGAAAGGCCCCTAAAAGCTATAGAACATTAATGAAAATCAAACCATCATATTCAGCGTATCAGAGAACCCTAGAGGTTTCAAGCTTCTATCTACAAAAATGTGGAATTTTGCATTTTCTGCCCGAAGAAAGATCACGGATGCGTATTTATTTGTTTTTTTTTCCACTGGGGTGATTGTATTAACCCAGGACTCCTAGAATATTATGGGTGGACTCATTGGAACGAAAATCAAAAGTTCTAGTGCCATTTTTAAGTGACCAAAAAAAATGGAGGGCAACTAGGCCCCCTCCAACGCACATTTTTTTCCCAAAGTCATCAGATCAAAATTTTGAGATAGCCATTTTGTTCAGCATGGTTGAGAATATGATAACTAAGTATTTAAGGATGACTTAATTCCCCGAAGTCCTCGGGGGGAGGGCTGCATGTTATGAAATTTACCCATTGTTAACATATGGTATTGGTTATTGGGAAGTATACAGATGTTTTCAGGGGGGATTTTTTCTGGTAGTGGGGGATTGGGGTGGGTTGGGGGTTATGTGGGAAGATCTTTCCATGAAGGAACTTTCATAGGGGAAGGGACATTGCTATGAAGGGGGCGCCAGATTTGCCAGCATTCTTTAAAAAAAAGACCAGAAATCAAATAAAAAAAAAAAGTTTTTTAACTGAAAGTAAGGAGCAACATCACAACTTAAAACGAACAGAAAATATTACGTATATGATTGGGTTCACCCCCAAGTCAATACCCCGCTCTTTAAGCCAAAGATGTTTTAGTATTTTCATAAGAGCTATTAATTCTAGTTAACGGCCTTTGTGATTAAGGGTAATTTTTAAAGAACAAAATTTGAAATTTTTCTTAAAGAGCAAGGTATCGACTAGGGGGTGAATTCCCTAATATACGTATTAAGAATATATGAATATAGAAGTTCGTTACGTAAGTTAATTCGTAAGTTACGTATATTTATTGCTAATAAAAACGTTCGTAAATAAAATTAAACAAGTTTCGAGAAAGCCATTTGACCAAATAAAAGTAAAATTAATATGAAAATTTTGTTGTAATTATTCATATACGGTAAGCCAAAATCAAAACCTGTACTAATTAAAAAACGTTCAAAAATTAAACAAAAAAAAAAAATTTTTTTTACCTGATAGTAAGGCGCAACATTGAAATTTAAAAAGAAAAGAAATTATTCCATATATGAAAGGGAATGTCCCCTCCTCAACGCTTCACACTTTACGTTAAAGTTTGACTTTCTCACAACTCTATTTTTTAAACAATAAAAAAATTCAACGTAAAGAGCGAGGCATTGAGGATACAGAAAAGCAAATTAATATGCAAATTTTGTTTTACTTATTCAGTGACGGTAAGCCAAAATAAAAGCTGCATTAACTAAAAAACGATCAAAAATTAAATAAAAAAACAAGTTTTTTTAACTAAAAGTAAGGAGTGACATTAATACTTAAAACAAACAGAAATTTTTTCCGTATATGAAAGGGGCTGTCCTCTCCTCAATGCTAAGGTTTTTATTATTTAAAATAAAAAAGTTGTGAGACAGAGTCAAGCTTTAGCGTAAAGAGCGAGGTGTTGAGGAGGGGACAGCCCCTTTCATATACGGAATAATTTCTGTTAGTTTTAAGTTTTAATGTCGATCCTTACTTTCTGTTAAAAAAACTTGTTTTTTTTATTTAATTCTAATAACGGGTTTCACGCTCGTAATTTTGAATGGATTTTGAAAGATTTAATTCGTTGTACTAAACTTTTAATATACTTAATTTATTGAAATATCACTTGTGATTTTTTTTTAAATTTATTTGTTTGTGGGCTCGTCAATTTATATTAATAAATAGCTTAATATCGGCGGGCCACATAAAGCCGAAACAAAAATCATAGGCAGCGCAATAGCGCTGTCTAAGTAAAGATAAGGGATATAAGTTAAACCATTACCATAGATTGTCTAACATTATATTGCAACACATTCCCCACATTTAAATTGCTATCGTATTTCAAATTTGAAAGTATTCAAAAAAGTTAAAATTATTGTCTTGTCCTTCGGGTATTGTTTGATAAGGAATATCTAGAGAATATGAACATATCTTGGCATCATTGCGGCAGAAACCTTAAATTAATTAAACATTGCCAGGGATTCCAATTGGAGGGGAAAACTGACTCCTAGAGTTTGAAAATTACCTGTCCCTTTGTATCTTTGTTTAAAAAAAAGAATTCTATTAGAATTACGCAAAAGTTTTTCTTGTGCAATTCAGGGTGTTGGAGGTAAACATTCCCGGAGGAGGTTGCACTGAATATCATTTTTCTGTCTACAATTCCCTTCACAAGCAAAGCTTGGTTACCTATGCTGAATGATAAAACTGATAATAATTAGTTGTGGCAAATATTGGAGTTATTCTCTACTAATTAGGCAGCACAGCTGGTTTTGATTTCAGGCAAATATTGATTCTCTACTGTATAATAGTCCTAAAATATTATAAAACTGTGGTAACTTCATTTATTTTAAAAGAAAGATACATAACACATACTATAGTTTAAAAAATACCGGCACGAAGCACTAAAAAACGTAGAGTGTAAACCTTTCTCACAATGCCATATCGGCTGATTATTACCCAAAATGTGAAACAAATAAATAGAGAAATATAGGCAAAGCTGTTTGACATAGTTTCGAATCACAACGCAGCCATTCTCTTTTAATAGAACAAAATCCACTGAAACCCATGAGTGCTGATATCTCCTCAAAATCCTTACTCGGTTGTCCGTCATCGGTTCGTCTTTTCTTCTTTCTCATTCGAGACAATGTTCTCTGTCTAGCTTCATCGTGCTTCACTTCTGCTAATCTTGCTTCTAAATCATATTCTTTGCTCTTATCTTCTTTTTTCTTTTTCACAATATCCATTCGTTGCTTTACCTCATCTGAGGTTGATCTTTCTAAGCGCATTGACATGCCCAAATTCTTTTGATCTATAAAAAAAACTAATGATTAATAAGGAACATAATACTACTACTACTAACAAGTCCCTGCAATACCATACCGCCTGAGGCCAGCCCATCTACGCACGCTCCTCCTTAATCCAAAGCCTCCCTCTTTACACTCTTCCAAGTAGTTCCAGTTTTCCATAAATTTTTCCACACGACCTCCTCCTAGGTATGTGTCCGAGTATGTATTGATACAATCTTAATTTCACTATTACCAATTGGTTTTTTATTATTAAGCTAAATGAACAATGGGTGAAACACCCATTGAAAGGTATAAAATCTTGTAGAAAATCAAACCATCACATTCAGCGTATCAGAAAACCCTACTATAGAGGTAGGGTTTCTAGCTCCTATCTTCAAAAATGTGGAATTTTGTGTTTTTTGCCATAAGACCTGCCAGAAGACCCCACATAACCCCCAACCCAACCACCCCCTACTACCAGAAAAAATCCCCCCTAAAAACGTCTGTATACTTCCTAATAACCAATACTATATGTTAACATTGGGCAAAGTTCATAGCTCTTAGCCCTCCCTCCGGGGACTTCGGGGGATTAAGTCATCCTAAAGGATAAATTTATCATATTTTAAACCATGTTGAACAAAATGGCTATCTCAAAAGTTTTATCAGGTGAGTTTGGGAAAAAAATGAGCGTTGGAGGGGGCTTAGTTGCCCTCCATTTTTGGTCACTTAAAAAGGGCACTAGAACTTTTATTTTCCGTTCTAATTAGCCCTCCCACGATATTCTAGGACCACTGGGTCGATACGGTCACCCCTGGAAAAAAAATAAGTAAATAAAAATAAGAATAAACACGCATCTGTGATCTTTCTTCTCGCAAAAAAATGCAAAACTCCACATTTTTGTACATAGGAGCTTGAAACCTCTACAGTAGAGTTCTCTGATACGCTGAATATGATGGTGTGATTTTCATCAAGGTTCTATAATTTGTAGGGGGTATTTCTCCCTTTTTTTCGAAAATCAGCCAAATTTTCTCAGGCGCGTAACTTTTGATGGGTAGGACTAAACTTGATGAAAGTTATATAAACCCGTTTTCTAGTGTTTCAGTTACCATTGAGCTGGGTCGCTCCTTACTTACAGTTCATTACCACGAACTGTTTGATTGAGATTGAACATCAACAGCATTATCTACATTTACCCCCGGGATCAAATATTATATTTATAATAACGGATTTTTGAAGGAGAACCGATAATCATGTTTAACTCCTTTCCACCAAGAAAAGAAATTTAATTTCTATTATGCCCTTAGTCTCATTCTATTAGTTTTTATTTCTTTTGAATTCACGAGATAAAAATAATTCCATATACTCGTTAATAGATGTTTATAAAAGAAAAAAAAGTTAAAAGTAAATATTCTAAATTCTAACCATTTACTAAGGACCACAAACTTTAAATTAAGTGGATGACGGAACTTACGCAAGAGAATAGCTATTTGGGACTCAGTTTGGTAGTACAATATTTGATATCAAATACAGTACAAAAAACCAGCAATCCATAAAAAAACTAACTTTGCATGAGTGTGCAACTAATCAAGGGCAGAAAAATATGTGAACATAGAATTAAATAAATCAATCAAAAGGTGAAAAGAAAACTAAAATATATTAATTATTCCCATACAATCATTTTGAAATTGTACTTTGGCTAGATCCTTTCGAATCATGGGGGTGAAACAAATTTGATGGTTTTCCAAACGTCAAAAATCAAACAAATATATATTACAACTTCAAAATGTAAATACACTTACGCTTCTTGCCATTGATGTGATCCAGAAAATTGATAGAATCCTTCACGCTGCAATCACAGACGTTACAATAACATCTAAAAGAAATAGTTAAAAAGAAACTTGGCTGAACAGCAAAAGTAATAGAAAATCATAGTGCAAAAAAAAAATGTTGGGTCACAAACACAGATTCATACTTGAATTATTCTTTTAGCCATCATTTTTAAAATAGCATAAAATAGACCATCCTGAATCAATATAAATTTTGAGCGATAGGAGTTTGAAATTACCAAGTTGCGTGTAATGACAGCAATTGTTGTGTCTTGAAACAAGGCTTCACAAAAAAGAGATATCTACCAACACTGCAGATCGCACACAAAAAAGGCAAACGAAAAAAAAAACTAATTTCAGAATTATTCTATTGGCCATGAAGACATTTAATGCAGGAACTACAAAATATGTCCATGAATACGCCTAATTCATAAGGACTTTATAAGGCTCTCAATAGTACCTCACCGACCAATATGTTGGTAACTTTTAGAATAAAATGCAAATTCTCTAACATCTCAATTTTTAATTAAGAGCTACTTTTTCCTGATTTAACAAAAATAAAAAAATATCACGAGTCAGTTTCAATCAGTTCATGAATATCATGAGTCAGTCTTAGTCAGTTCATTTTAAATTTCAACTTAAACACTCTTGCTTTTATCAGATAAACTTTGTTTTTTTTAAGGAAAATAACCAAAGCCATTTCCTAAATATGGCAAATCTCATCTTAGGACGTAGTTCCGTTATAACTAATCTCTAGGCAAGCGCTTGCCCTTTTAGTTTGAACAAGTAATTGAAGCAGTTACCCTAGCATTTACAACTGCTTACGTTATTATACAATATTTATATTAATATTATTCTTTTATTTTTTTTTGCCCTTGAGTCCGATATCAATTATTGTTAATAGCAAAAAATTAGACGATATGTAAAGCCTTTTACTTAATTAATTTAAAAAAAATGTTTCCACAAAATAAGTTTTTCAAAGAAACATACTTTACCCCACATTCATTAAGCTTAATGTAATTCATTTTTGTAATTTTTGGCATTCAATAGGCAAATGCAAATATTTGAATGACATTCGAAAGCACTTATTGAAACCTATTAAATTAATTAGTTGCTTATTGCACTTCCAAGCTCAATAAGTTTTGATTCTTTCTGCTTACGTTATTATACAACATTTATATTAATAATATTCGTTTAATTTTTTTTTGCCTTTGAGTCCGATATCAATTATTGTTAATAGCAAAAAATTAGACGATATGTAAAGCCTTTTACTTAATTAATTAAAAGAAAAATTTTTCCAAAAAATAAATTTTTCAAAGAAACCTACTTTACCCCACATTCATTAAGCTTAATGTAATTGATTTTTGTAATTTTTGGTATTCAATAGGCAAATGCAAATATTTGAATGACATTCGAAAGCACTTATTGAAACCTATTAAATTAATTATTTGCTTATTGCACTTCCAAGCTTAATTAGTTTTGATTCTTTCTGTCCCAGATAAAAAATATTTAGTGTATTAGTCTATCTAGACAAGTTAAAAATCATTCCTTTTAGAACCTTTCTTAAATGGCGCATGGAGGCACAAGATCTATAACTCCAAAGATTTTTTCCATTTTTGATAATAATTTTTGTAAAACACGAACAACATAGGCGTATAGAGGGGAAAAGGTAGGCCGCTAAACTTAATAATTTTGACAATTTCATATTAACTCACGTAAAGAAATTTTTGCTGTCCAGGCGGTATTATTTAGAGCACAATAATTGCGATTATACACAAACTAATTGCTATTACAAAAAACTATATTGAGCACATGGCAGGTCTCATCACCTTTTATTTTACCAGAATCGACACAGTGACTTGGGGGGGTGGGGGCTACATTGAACGCAGGGTTTAAAAATAAAAGGAGTATTATTTTTGTATTTTAAATATTTTCACTATTATACAACATTATGTTGGCATTTATACGAGATGAAATTGACATTATTTAGTTTTATTTATTTGGATAACATTTCTAGAACCTTTTTGTCAAAACCATGACATGTCTTCTGTTTAATAGAAACGGAAAAAAAAAACAAATTTTAAAAAGAAAACCTGATTATCAGCTATTTCTGTTACTATTGAACGGTAGTATTAATGTCTTTTATTATATGATTTACTATGTATTTTATTTTCGAGAAAAGACAGAGAAACTTCGAGAGATCCGTTTACGTGTTAATTTTTATTTAGCTTATAAGCTTGCAAGAAAAGTGCCTTGAAATGTAGCTGTAATAGGGCTTTTAACATTTAGAGATATTAGGCAGAAAATTTCTCAAATTGCCTTATAAATGTTCTAAGTTCATAATTAAATGCTAAAAAAAAAAAAAAATAGCATTGAAGTTTTAAAATTTATACTTAAAAAAAAAAACAATTACCCTCCAGACTGAGACTGTGGAGTTGTTTTCGTGACAATTTTAGTTTTCCCTAGTTTTGACTCGAGTTCCACTTTATAGTTCCTTTTCTTCAGGAATTCTCTCTTTACAAGATGATACTTTCTTTTTCCATCTTCTTTTTCGTCTGAAAATTTTATGATCTCCTTGTACGTTTCTTCTGCTTTTTTTTCATATTGGTCGCAGTCCCAGGTACGGCGAACACCAGGAATTTGAGCCTAGAAAATACACATTCAGTATAAAAAGACTGATCTTAAGCTTAATAATAAAGCGTGACATGCCTAGCAATAAAATCTGTAGTATCATAAAAGCAGCCCATGCTATAAGAGCTAGTTATGTGAACTTTTCATAAAGAGGGCCCATTTTTTAACCAGGACTAATCCTCATTGATTAAATGGTACACGTTTGAATTATAGACACATAATTTCTATAATTTTGTTGCAAAACATTGAAGCTCATGGTAAAAAAAGGACATAGGACTTACTTAAGTGGAGCAGTGGGTTATTAATTTTTATAGATTATAAATTTGAAGGAAACAGGTAGGATTTGAATTCACAAAAGCCTAAGTTAGTGAAAAAGTTACACAAGAAAAGAAAAGTCCAGTGACGAAAATACATTTTTTTTTTATTGTTAGGATGAGGGTTAAGGGTGAAGATAAATATCTACTTTCTCAGGCCCAGGACTTTTCCACATTGCACCAAAAAATTGTGGAAAAACAAAACTAGATGTGTACTTTGTGATATTCAGATAAATTTTGTATTTAAATTTTCATTCCGGCTGTTTGCAAGCTTATACAGTGTGTATACATCATTTTCCATTGCAAATTATTTTAGTTAAATTTAGTTACAAAAGGTTTGCACATATACAATTTAAACATACAAAAGTTCAGTCTAAATGCATCGGATAACCCTCTTAATTTAGCCTAAGACACTTACTGCAATACAGTTTTCCATTTTTTTCTTCTCTTTTTTTTTAAAGTTATTCATATATGTTGCATATACCACTATAAAAACTTGACTGAATCAAGGCAATGATAGTTTTTCCACTTATCTAGTTTTAAAATACTAAGTTTTAATTAATCAAAAGTAACCCAAGAGACTTATGTTTCATTACAAATTCAAATAATATCATTAACATTTTGATGCCCCACAAATTTTTTATTCAAATGACCCAATAATTTGCTATTTCCGGGACACAGTCGATTTAGATTATCAGTGTGCACTAGTATATTCAATTCTGTAAATAATAAATATTTCGCTCTATTACTTTTTCTTTAAAAATAAAACAAAAAATATTTGTATATTGCAGGAGGAACCAAAGGAAAATACTCTGTCTGAACCAAGTGCTGCAAAACCTGCTGCTAAGGATCGGGACTTTTTTCTAAATTAAGGGATAACAGCAACCTAGAAAACGAGGGGGATGCAGCAAGAAGAGGGGAGAGCTAAAGAACCAAGGGGGGGGGGGTGAATAATCTGCATTTTGAGGTGGGGAAAGGAATGTTCGCGCCCTAGATTTTAAAGATTATTTCCTTTATAATATTTTAATTAAAAATACCGTTTTTATAATTCCATTGAAAAAAACATTTAAAGTGCAACCCCCTAGATTTTGAAAAAGTATATTTTACGCTCCTCTACCCCTCCATTCTTATTATTCCAGGCAATTAAATAAGTAATAAATGTTTGTGAAAAGTAGCCCAAACAATCATGGAGGGGGAGAAATATTTATTATAATTTGTTTGAATATTTAGCCCAAACATCCATGTATACCACAATATGTGGTTTCTAGAAACTGTTCTTTGTCAGTGTCTGCAGAGAGGGGGGGGGGGGGAGGGAATAGGTCTTCCATCAAAGAAAACATTCCACACACAAGAAATACAAATAAAATCCAGGTACTCCGGAATGCAACCTGGTTCTGTTTTAAAAACACCACACAACCTCAAACTAGTAATATCCCCCTTCCTCAAATTTTAGTAATTATGCTTGAGATGGGAATTGAGTTCCAGTTAAAGGGCTTATGTATACGCGGGGAACTACTCAGTGGTGTAGCTAAATTATTTTTATTAGGGGGGGGGAGCTTCTGAAATAGGTGGTATTAAAGCAGTAATGAAGAAAAGTAACTATTTAAAAAACACGCTACATGGTGTACTAAAAAAATACGCAACACATTATAAGCAATAAATACACGTTAACCAGTACTAAATATTAGCGCTTGGCTTTTGCTAAAATTGTCAGGAATGAGCAGCTACAGGCGAATAGCGTAGACAAGCTTTCGGGTGGGCAAGGTTAAATGTTGCATACACCCAACATTTTTCAGCCGGACTCAACACTGCTATTGCAGTAGATTTTTCCCCTCCACTTCCCCCAACCTCCATACCCAGCACAGGATACTCAATCAAACAGTTCGTGGTAACGAACTGTAAGTAAGGAGCGACCCGGCTCAATGGTAACCGAAACTCTAGAAAACAGGATTTTGATGCCAATATATGCATAAAAAAATCAGATTTTAATGCTGATTTCAAATATATAAGTTTCATCAAGTTTATTCCTACGTATTTAAAGTTAAGTGCCTGAGAAAATTTGGCTGATTTTTGAGAAAAGGGGGAAAGTCCCCCTAAAATCTATTGAACCTTAATGAAAATCACACCATCATGTTCAGCGTATCAGAGAACCATACAGTAGACGTTTCAAGCTCCTATCTAGAAAAATGTGGAATTTTGTATTTTTCGCCAGAAGAAAGATCACGCATGCGTGTTTATTTCTTGTTTTTTTTCCAGGGGTGAACGCATCGATCCAGTGGTCCTAGAATATCATCGGAGGGCTCATTGGAACGGAAATTAAAAGTTCTAGGGCCCTTTTTAAGTGACGAAAAAAAATGGAGGGCAACTAGGTCCCCCGACGCTCTTTTTTTCTCAAAGTCAGCCGATCAAAATTTTGAGATAGCCATTTTGCTCAGCATCCCCGCAGTCCCCAGGGGGAGGGCTGAAAGTTATGAACTTTACCCAATGTTAACATATAGTACTGGTTATTGGGAAATATACAAACGTTTTCAGGGGGTATTTTTTCTTGTAGTGGGGGGGGGGGGGCGTGGGTTTTGGGGGAGGATGAAGGAAATTTTCATCGGGGAAGTGACATTGCTATGAAGGGGACGCCGGATTTCCCAGCATTATTTAAAAAAAAAGATCAGTAATTAAATTAAAAAAAACAAGTTTTTCAACTGAAATTAAGCAGCAACATCAAAAATTAAAACGAACAGAAAAAATAGTAAATGGTTAGGATTTAGAATATTTACTTTTAACTTTTTTTTTCTTTTATAAACATCTTTTAACGAGTATATGGAATTATTTTTATCTCGTGAATTCGAAAGAAATAAAAACTAATAGACTGAGAGTAAGGGGATAATAGAAATTAAATCTCTTTTTTTGGTGGAAAGGAGTTAAATATGATTATTGGTTCTCCTTCAAAAATCCGTTATTATAAATATAATATTTGATCCCGGGAGTAAATGTAGATAATGCTGTTGATTTTTAATCTCAATCAAACAGTTCGTGGTAACGAACTGTAAGTAAGGAGCGACCCGGCCCAATGGTAACCTAAACTCTAGGAAACGGTTTTATATAACTTTCATCAAGTTTAGTCCTACCGATCAAAAGTTACGCGCCTGAGAAAATTTGGCAGATTTTCGAAAAAAGGGGGAAAGACCCTCTACAAGTTATAGAAACTTGATGAAAATCACACCATCGTATTCAGCGTATCAGAGAACTCTACTGTAGAGGTTTCAAGCTCCTATCTACAAAAATGTGGAGTTTTGTATTTTTTGCGAGAAGAAAGATCACGGATGCGTGTTTATTCTTATTTTTATTTTTTTACTTTTTTTCCAGGGGTGATCGTATCGACCCAGTGGTCCTAGAAAATCGTGGGAGGACTCATTGGATCGGAAAGTAAAAGTTCTAGTGCCCTTTTTAAGTGACCAAAAAAAAGGAGGGCAACTAGGCCCTCTCCCACGCTCATTTTTTCCCCAAAGTCACCTGATAAAACTTTTGAGATAGCCATTTTGTTCAACATGGTTGAAAATATGATAGATATATCCTTTAGGATGACTTTATCCCCCGAAGTCCCCGGGGGAGGGCTAAGAGTTATGAACTTTGCCCAATGTTAACATATAGTATGGGCTATTAGGAAGTATACAGACGTTTTTTGGGGGGTTTTTTGCTGGGAGTCGGGGGGGGGGGGGGGGGGGGTTATGTGGGGTCTTCTGGCAAAAAATACGAAATTCCACATTTTTGAAGCTAGGAGCTAGAAACCCTACCTCTATAGTAGGGTTATCTGATACGCTGAATCTGATGGTTTGATTTTCTACAAGATTTTATGCCTTTTAATGGGTTTTTCACCCTTTTTTCGAAAACAAGGCAAATTTTTTCAGGCTCTAAACTTTTGATGGGTAGGATTAAATTTGATCAAACTTATATATTTGAAATCAGTATAAAATCCTATTTTTATGTCGGATTTTTGATGTATCTACTGGTATAAAAATTTGGTTTTTTAGATTTTTGGTTACTATTGAGCCAGGTCGCTCCTTACTTACAGTTAGTTACCATGAACTGTTTGACCAACTATTTAGATCTTTATGCGCGGATTTCTAATCGTCAGCTATGACAAGAGAGAATCTTCTCCTTGTTCATTTAGCTTAATAATAAAAAAACTTATGGGTAATAGGGAAATTAAGATTGTATCAATACATACATAGGAGGAGGTCGTGTGGAAAAATTTATGGAAAACTGGAACTACTTGGAAGAGTGTAAAGAGGGAGGCTTTGGATTAAGGAGGAGCGTGCGTAGATGGGTTGGCCTCAGGCGGTATGGTATTGTTGGGAATTGTTAGTAGTAGTAGTATTATGTTCCTTATTACTCATTAGTTTTTTTTATAGACCAAAAGAATTTGGGCATGTCAATGCGCGTAGAAAGATCAACCTTAGATCAGGTAAAGCAACGAATGGATATTCTGAAAAAGAAAAAAGAAGAAAAGAGCAAGGAATATGATTTAGAAGCAAGACTAGCAGAAGTGAAGGATGATGAAGCTAGACAGAGGACATTGTGTCGAATGAGAAAGAAGAAAAGACGAACTGATGACGGACAACCGGGTAAGGATTTTGATGAGATGTCAGCAATCATGGGTTTCAGTGGATTTGGTTCTATTAAAAGATAACAGCTGCGTTATGATTCGAAACTATGTCAAACAGCTTTGCTTACATTTCTCTATTTATTTGTTTCACATATTGGGTAATAATCAGCCGATGTGGCATTTTGAGAAAGGTGTACGCTCTACGTTCACGCTAAATTTTTTTATTGTTTAAAAAATAGAGTTGTGAGAAAGTCAAACTTTAACGTAAAGAGCGAAGCGTTGAGGAGGGGACAGCCCCTTTCATATACGGAATTATTTCTGTTCGTTTTAAGTTTAAACGTCGTTCCTTACTTCCAGTTAAAAAAACTTGTTTTTTTTTCATTTAATTTTTGAAAGTTTTTGAATTAATACAGGTTTTGATTTTGGCTCACCGTACATGAATAATTACAACAAATTTTTCATATTAATTTTACTTTTATTAGGTTAAATGGCTTTCTCGACACTTTTTTAATTTTATTTACGAACGATTTTATTAGCAATAAATATACGTAACTTACGAATAAACTTACGTAACGAACTTCTATATTCATATATTCTTAATACGTATATTAGGGAATTCGCCCCCTAGTCAATACCTTGCTCTTTAAGCTAAATTTCGAATTTTGTTCTTTAAAAATGTCCCTTAATCACAAAGGCCGTTAATTAGAATGAATAGCTCTTATGAAAGTACTAAAACATCTTTGGCTTAAAGAGGGAGGTATTGACTAGGGGGTGAACCGAATCATATACGTAATATTTTCTGTTCGTTTTAAGTTGTGATGTTGCTCTTTACTTTCAGTTGAATTTTTTTTTTTTTTTTATTTGATTTCTGGTCTTTTTTTTAAAGAATGCTAATCTGGCGCCCCCTTCATAGCAATGTCCCTTCCCCCATGAAAGATCCTCTCAAATAAACCCCAACCCACCCCCCTCCCCCACTACCAGAAAAAATCCCCCCTGAAAACGTCTTTATGCTTCCCAATAACCAATACCATATGTTAACAATGGGTAAAGTTCATAACTTTTAGCCCTCCCCCCGAGGACTTCGGGGAATTAAGTCATCCTTAAATACATAGTTATCATATTTTCGACCATGTTCAACAAAATGGCTATCTCAAAATTTGGATCGGATGACTTTGGGAAAAAAATGTGCGTTGGAGGGGGCCTAGTTGCCCTCCCTTTTTTTTTTGGTCACTTAAAAATGGCACTAGAACTTTTGATTTTCGTTCCAATGAGTCCACCCATGATATTCTAGGAGTACTGGGTCAATACAATCACCCCAGGGGAAAAAAAACAAATAAACACGCATCCGCGATCTTTCTTCTGGCAAAAAATGCAAAATTCCACATTTTTGTAGATAGGAGCTTGAAACATCTACAGTAGGGTTCTCTGATACGCTGAATATGATGGTGTAATTTGGATGGTGTGATTTGGATTGTGTGAATGGTTATCCAATTAGTTTAATAAATTCTGTAATTGCAAAACGCATTAAAAGATTATCAGATAGTTCCACAGAAAACACAAATATTCCAGGATTATTACGAAAGCCGATAAAGGCAATACTGTTGTAGTATTAGATTCAGATGATTACGACAAAAAAGTCAGAGAAATTTTAAATGATTCTAACACATATGAACTATTAGCTACCGATCCCACAGAAAAATTTGTACAGGAAGTCCGAAAAGAGCTTTCTTATCTAAAAGGAAAAGGTGAAATTACAGATCAATAGTACAAAAGGTTTTACCCACCCGGTTGCACGTCCCCTCACTTTAATGGTCCTTCTAAAGTTCATAAGCCGGGTAATCCACTTCGACCCATTGTTTCTTCTTTTAATTCTCCTACAGGAAAAATTGGTAAATTCTTATCAGTGATATTTTGCCCACTAATTCAAGCTCAAAAATCCTATTTCAAAAATTCCGCTGATTTTGTTTCCAAGGTAAAGCAAGTTTCGGTTAAACCAAATACAAGAATTGGCAGTTTTGATGCAGATTCAATGTATACCGATTGTGATCCTCAAAAGGCCGAACTGATTTTGGAGCAAAAACTTAATTCTAACCCATCTATATCAGAAAAATCTACTCTTTTGAATCAGACACTTCTTTCGCTTACAGCCCTTTGTAACAGAACTTCTTTTTACTTCCATTATAGAGGCATTTTTTATAGACAGAAATATGGGCTCTCCATGGGTGCCCCCCTTCCTCCAATACAGGCTGATATTTTCATGGAAGACCTTGCATGACCTTTCATGGAAGAGCATGGTGACGAGTCTCTGGGTTCTTTTCTTCACTTGCTCAACTCCTTGGATCCAAAACTGAAATTTACTCAGGAATCAGAGATAGAGAGGCGTCTTCCTTTCTTAGATGTTCTGGTGCACTGAAATGATTCATGTTTCGAGCTTAGTGTCTATAGAAAACCCACACATAATGGCCGTTACTTAAGTTATCCTTCAAATCAGTCTTCTACTGTGAAAAGAGGAGTTGTTACTTCTCTAGTTGATAGATGATTGAAAGTTTGTTCTACACGTTTCATAGATTTGGAGCTCAACCCCCTTAGAGATATTTTATTTGTGAATGGGTATCCAATTAGTCTAATAAATTCTGTGATTGCAAAACGCATTAAAAGATTATCAGATAGTTCCACAGAAAACACAAATCAAAGGGAAAATTCAGTTTATCTTGGTCTCCCATATGTTAAAGGGATTTCCGACCACATTTCAAAAAACCTAAGGAAAAATAACATTTACACTTATTATAGACCCAGAAAAACCATAAGGTCCCAAATTTATCAAGGTAAAGACCCTATCCCGATAGGTGAAAACTCCGGTGTCTACAGAATTCCTTGTTCGTGTGGTCTTTGGTATATCGGAAGAACTGATCAGCGACTAACGGATAGATTAACTCAGCACTCTATTTCAATTAATAATACACTTAAAAAGCGGATAAAAACTGAAAATTTTGACTCTGCCCTTGCAGAGCACATTTTTGAAAAACCAGACCATACTATTTTGTTTAATCAAGCTGGTCCTATTTCGCATGACAAAGGTATTGTCCAGCACTACAGAGAAGCTGTTGAAATTTATAAATACCAACATTTAGTTCTAGCTTTAAACAGAGATTCCGGTG